>NC_084975.1:2485672-2563172 GCF_963691925.1 Scomber scombrus | reverse complement strand
CCTGCATGGAGCTCATATTTACTGTGCTTAGGTGTGTTTAAAGGTCCCTGCTGTTCATTCTGCTCCAGCAGACAATGTTCTTCTGCTTGACCACCAGCCTGCTTCTGGACTTCATATATTTCAGCCACGTAAGCGCTCAGTTTCATCTCAATCCACATGCAAACAAACATGGAGTCCCTCATTTTCTTATGAACCAATGCCACAAAAAACTCTGGGTGCCTTTAAATCTGAATTTCCTCCAGCTTGTCTCATGCAATGTTTAAAGTATGTAAAGCACTGTTTTAACACTTATTGGTGATTTTAAAGTGTTGCAGCAGCTTGCAGGAGTCAAACACTGACTTTTTGTTTAAAGAAGTTGTGCAGTAATAAAAGTGAGAGCTGAACTGTCTTGTTTTCCTGCCTCACCTATGATGATGGTGCACGCGCTCAGCAGCCCGATCTCCTTCTTCAGCGTCACCCTGTCGGGGATTTCGGGCTTCTTCCTGCGGTCTGTCACGGCGCCCTGCGGCCGGGAGCAGATGCTGCTGCTGCCGTTCTGTCCATCCATGTCCGCCTTGCCCGGGTCCGGTCCGGTCCGTCCAGTCTACTGTGTCCTCCCAGTCCCAGTGCTCCCAGTGCTCCCAGTGCTGCTGTCCTCTCCTCACTCCGTATTCATGCACACTGAATGGGCTGCGCTTGCGCAACAACCTGCCGCTGTCCAGGGTAGAATGTTAAATACCCGGGACCCGCCGTGATGCGTTCAAGGACACGGGACCTGCCGTGAGGCGTTCAGGGACCCGGGACCAGGGTTATTATAGATTTGAAATTTCCATTAGTTTCTATTTTTATTGAGTTTTTCAGTTTGCTTTTTTATTTCATTTTAGTTTTAGTTAGTTTAACACGTGATTAAGTTGTTTAAGTTTCTTTTCTTTCTTTTTTTTACTGAACTTTTTTAAATGTTTGTTTCAGTTAACTTAATTATTTTTTCACTGCTAGTTTTTTAGTTAACTATAATAACTCTGCCCAGGACCCACAATGAGGCGTTCACGGACCCAAGACACACCATGAGGCGTTCAGGGACCCTGGATCATCTCACCTCAAGCATTAAAACATATGAGTATGTCCATCTCAGAGTTGATGTTATAGTTAGTTAATGTTCTTTTATTCTTATATACTGCATGTTTAAATATATATACTGCTGCTTGGAAATAAAAATGATTAGCCACTTATTTGATTAGAAAAACCCAAAGAGAGTGTTTCCACTTAAGTTACAATCTTATCATGTTCATTAAGTTTTGGAGCCATTTCTAAATAAACTAACATGACCAAACTCTTCATAATGAATGAACATGTGACCCAGTGCAGCGCTGTGACTCACTGATGTGTTTTTAATTGTTTGTACAACAACAGAGGAATAAGATATATCAGACTTTGAATACACACATTAATACTTAGTTAGTAGATCAGTTCATTGTTGGTTTGGATCCAAAACATAAAGAATAAATATAGAAAACGTATCCTTTAATTCAAACTAATAAGAAAACAATCACACATACACACACACACACACACAGACACAGACACAGACACAGACACACACACACACACACACACACAGACACAGACACACACACGTTTAGAAGTCAGTAAATTAACAAAACGACATCGACAGTAAATAAATAATTCCTAAAGTTTCTACACTTATAACAGGACAAATATTCATTTTCATCACTTAAACACTTAAAAAAAATGTCCATATGAGACAAAATGCTTCTGTGAAAGTTTCAGTTAAAGCTCCTCACATCCTGAAGCAGCAGAGATCATGTTTAAGTTGACCATCATCATCATCATCATCATCATCAGATCCAAACGTCCCAGCAGGGCCAGCCTTCAGCTCCCAGCAGCGGTGGGTCGGTGGAAGAAGTTGTGGATGTGCTGAGCGGCAGCTTGACCCACGACGGACTCCAGCTCTGACGGGTCAGCGTTACACAGCTGATGGATGCTGGAGAAGTGCTGCAGCAGAGCCAGAGCTTTGACCCTTCCCACCCCCGGGACCTGCTGCACTAGGGCCAGGACCACAGGATCCAACAGCCGAGAAGCACTCCTCCTCCTGAAGGGGTTGTCTCTGCCGTCGCTGTTGACCTGCAGAGGATCACACAGCTGTGGGTTAGACTTCTTAGATACATGGAAGACACCAGAGATCTGTGTTATACAATCATATACAGTAATATACACCACACTCATTGTTTAAAATACACAGGGAGGCCCAGGAAGGGACATGGAGAATATTTCTAATGGGAGAGAGAGATAGAGATAGATAGAGATAGAGAGAGAAAGAGAGATAGAGAAAGCGATAGATATAGCTAGAGAGAGAGGGAGAGAGATATTGTTATAGATTGTTAATTATGCAGCCCATATGTGAGTGGAGAGAGTAGACATGAGTCCAGGATCTCTTGCGTTGAAATGGTTTATTTACTTGGCCAAGAAGAAGTGAATGAATGATCAGTACACATTATGTTCTGACGTTCCTTTCAATTCTGACGTTTCTGTCCTCCGGGGAAACCACACATAGACTTTAAACCACACAGATAAACTTTAAACCACACAGATAGACTTTAAACCACACAGGTAGACTTTAAACTACACAGGTAGACTTTAAACCACGCAGGTAGACTTTAAACCACGCAGGTAAACTTTAAACCACACAGGTAGACTTTAAACCACACAGGTAGACTTTTAACCACACAGGTAGACTTTAAACCACGCAGGTAAACTTTAAACCACACAGGTAGACTTTAAACCACACAGATACACTTTAAACCACACAGGTAGACTTTAAACCACACAGGTAGACTTTAAACCTCACAGGTAGACTTTAAACCACACAGGTAGACTTTAAACCACACTGATAGACTTTAAACCACACAGGTAGACTTTAAACCACACTGATAGACTTTAAACCACACTGATAGACTTTAAACCACACTGATAGACTTTAAACCACGCAGATAGACTTTAAACCACACAGGTAGACTTTAAACCACACTGATAGACTTTAAACCACACAGGTAGACTTTAAACCACACAGGTAGACTTTAAACCACACAGATAGACTTTAAACCACACAGATAGACTTTAAACCACACAGGTAAACTTTAAACCACACAGGTAGACTTTAAACCACACAGATAGACTTTAAACCACACAGGTAGACTTTAAACCACACAGATAAAGCCACAGGTTGATCCAACACATCTACAACATACAGAATTTTGCTACTTGTCTAAAGACAAGACAGACGACACTCAGGGCCTTTGTCCTCAATCCAACACTATATCAAACCTCTGACTCCAGTTACCTCTACTCCATTCAGGGAAAACAGTCAAACACATGTCTGAGCTTGGCTGCTATAGCAACACTATCAGAAAGCCTCCGGTTTTCCCCAAAAGGAGCAGACTCACTGATCACCACTATCTAAAGGGAGACAGTGTCTAAACCAAGATTTGGTGTGGCCTTGCTATGAACACAGAGCCTAGTTTGACCCAGTGCATGCCAATGATGGAATATACCGTAACAGACATAGCTAGAGAGAGAGAAATAAATATATAGATAGAGAGAGAGAAAGAGATATAGACATAGAAAGAGAGAGAGAAAAGAAGTGGGGAACATTTTTAGGTAGACTTTCCAGGATAATGCTCTTCATTAAGAGCAGTTTATCAACTTTCTGATAATGTCAACAAAAACTGAAAATGTATGAGCTTCATAAATGTAGAATTAATAGTACAGGTGTTCCTAATAAAGTGATCACTGAGTGTATGAACACAGAAAAACTGCATTAGTAAAGAGGGACACTGACGCTGAAACACAGATAAAAGGACATTTTCTTATCAAACTACAACTTTAAAATGAATCCCCAACCTCTGAGAGTAAATGAAGGTTATAATAAGACATTATTTTACCATTTGATTGATGAGCTGTGAGGCCTCAGTCTGCCCGCTGACCGGCAGGAGAGTCAGGCCGAGATCGAACACTACGAACTTCTGGACAGCGGAGAAGTACTGCTCGCTCAGTCTGGTTTTCTCCACCAACACCAGCTGCTGGAGGCTGCTGCTGGCCTTCAGATCAGGAGACACACTGGCTCAGATACATCACACACAATAAAACAGATTAAGCTGATATTCATCAAACTCACATTTCTGTAGCGAACCAGCTTCCTCTTGTAGCTGCTTCCTGCTATGATGTCACACTCGGACACGTACAGGATGCAGCTTTTGTTGGGAAGGTGGAAATCTGCAACACCGAGCTCGTTCTCAAAGAGGATCTTCACACTTCCAGCTGCAGCAGAAGATTTAAAAAAAAACAAAAAAACATATTACATGCTATAAACTGCAGAAAAAAATGGACAAATCTTATCAGCTGTGCAAAACTGCAAGCAACATAAAATGCAGTTTTAGGTTGGGCTGAATTAAAATGCACATAAGACAAATGATAAATGAGATGTGAAAGATGGTTAAAAAAAAAAAAAGAGAACAGTATGTAATTTATAAATGTGTCCAAATCTGGTGTTTTAATGTTATAAGTAATGTAACTATTTCAATTACTTAATCAAAGTAATGTAACTTATTACATTTGATGACTTTTCTAATTTTCTAACCAATGTTTTCAGCTGTTAGTGTAAATGTTCCCTCCATCTGTCCTTCCTTCCTTCCTTCCGTCCTTCCTTCATACCTTCCTTCGTTCTGTCCTTCCTTCCATCTGTCCTTCCTTCCTTCCTTCCTTCATACCTTCCTTCCTTCTGTCCTTCCTTCTGTCCTTCCTTCCATCTGTCCTTCCTTCATACCTTCCTTCCTTCTGTCCTTCCTTCCTTCCTTCCTTTCCTTCCTTTCTTTATTCCTTCCTTCCTTCCTTCCATCTGTCCTTCCTTCATTCCTTTCATCTTTCCTTTCTTCGTTCCTTCGTTTGTTTGTTCCTTCCTTCACCCCTTCCTTCTTTCCTTCCTCTGTTTCTTCCTTCTGTCCTCCCTTCCTTCCTTCCTTCCTCCCTTCCTTCCTTCCTTCCTTCTTAAGATCTAATATCAGCTGTTAGGGTAAGTGTTTTTATGGATACTGACATGATTTATAAGGGAGATCATTTCTTATAAAGCAACATTTATCTCTCATTGTAAAATGTATTCATTAGTTCATGTAGATTTTGGAATATAAAATAAAGATATTTGATGAATAAAGTGGGTTTAATTGGTACTGTGACTCCATTTAAGCTCATGTGTGCTCCTAATAAGCCCACATCATGACCATCTTCCTTCCTTTCTTCCCTTCTTCCTTCCTTCCTTCACACTTTCCTTCTTTCCTTCCTGCCATCTGTCCTTCCTCCTTTCCTTCTTTCTTTTCCTCGTTTGTTCGTTACTTACTTCCTTCCTTCTTTCCTTCCTTCTATCTTTCTGTCCTTTCTTTCTTCCTTCCTTCCCTCCTTTCTTCCTACCTTCTGTCCTTCCTTCTGTCCTTCCTTCCTTCTTTCCTTCCTTCCTTTGATGAATAAAGTGGGTTTAATTGGTACTGTGACTCCATTTAAGCTCATGTGTGCTCCAAATAAGCCCACATCATGATTTGTTTACTAAATATAAAAAAAATATATTTATTTCAAAGGATTAAAAACATCAATACATGTATTCAGTAACATGTTAAATATTAAAAAATGAGGAAAAAACCTTCCTGAGTAAAATCTTAATGCAGATTTTCAATGCAGAACTCCACTCACAAATCTCACTAAATACGACTCTAAACCTAAAAAAAAAAGATATAATTAAGTGTCACCTTTAAACTTTGAGTAAGTTTATGATTATTTAATAGTCATTCTTCATTTCGGCATTAATAACATCTCGTTTGCAAGCTTTATTTCTATAAAATGCCACTTTATCCCACAGATACACATTAAAACCTGACCTATGAGCAGCTCAGTTTAGTCTTTATTTAACATGAAAAGATGATTTTTAGTCAATGACATGTGAGCCGAATTAAAAACAGGGATTATATGATCCAGAAAAGCTACACAGTCTTATTATAACAGGTTTTTTTGTTTATTTTTTAAGCAAAATAATCTTAAATATTCATATTTTTCAATGGAGTTTGGTGCGTTTGAGGTCTGCAGGTAAAAGAGGACATCACAGACTCTCCCTAAAGTTACACACAACAAGGCTGTTATAGATTAATTAGAAATAAAATAAAATGTTGCTGCAGATTAAGTGATTTCTTACCCTTTAAACTTTGAATAAGTGTTGTGTGTCTCCACTTCTCGCTGGCTATGATGTGTCCATAAGGAGGAACAGCATGCAGCACCACTTTCACTTTAGTTTCCATTGAAATCAAACGCTAACCGGCTTCACCACCTTATTGCAATTAAAGACACATTTATTAAACTCTATCAGGTTTTTGGTGTATATTGAAAATTAACTGTTTCCAAGCAACCGTGTAAAAAATGCTGCAGATGTCATGTTTGCCTCCAAAGCGTCCAAATGTCTTCTTCTACTGTCTGAAATCTGCACAGGTGACAAACACACGCCTGCATGTCGACACCTAGTGGTCAAAATGAGAAGCACAGCCTTGCACTATGGGATTAAATTTGTGTCATAAAAATTCAACAAAATCTCCCATAAACAAAAAAATAAATAAAACTAAAAGTGAATAAAAATGAATTGAAAGAAAAAATTAATTAAAGGCAAAACTAGAGTGTGACATTTAATTACAATATGTTCATTTTTACGCTACAAGGCCAAGGTTAATAGATAGATAGATAGATAGATAGATAGATAGATAGATAGATAGATAGATAGATAGATAGATAGATAGATAGATAGATAGATAGATAGATAGATAGATAGATAGATAGATAGATAGATAGATAGGTAGGTAGGTAGGTAGATAGATGGATGGATGGATGGATGGATGGATGGATGGATGGATGGATGGATGGATGGATGGATGGATGGATGGATGGGTAGGTAGGTAGGTAGGTAGGTAGGTAGGTAGGTAGATAGATAGATAGATAGATAGATAGATAGATAGATAGATAGATAGATAGATAGATAGATAGATAGATAGATAGATAGTGAGTGAACATTTTTGACTGGTACTGTGTATATATATATTAAATAGGTAGGTTACAGCAAAGTAACAATGTGCATTATAAAAACAAAAACAACATACCAGAAATACATACCTACATACATACATGGTCGCCCATAAAGTTGGAATAAAATATTTTTTACCTCTTTCCATGAAATGATTGTGAAAATTTGATTTTTATTCTTGATAGATAAAGTGTAAATATTCTCAAAATTGTATTGATCCATCTCATTGCACCTGGTCAAAGGTGATTACTGATGTGTATGAATAGAAAATAAGAAGAGGAATGTGTCTGAAAACTAAATTATTCCAACTTTATGGGCGACCGTGTAGATACACGTGATGGAACAGACTGAGGACCTCAGAATTGCTGGAAGTGTGGAAATGTTTAAAAGGAAGCTCAAAACCTACGAGTTCAGCCTGGCTTTTGATTAAAAATGTAATAGTTTATAGCCTTTAATTTTATTCTGTGCTTGTTTTTGATGTTTTAAATTCTTTAATTTTATTTATTTATTTTTGGTCTATTTCATTTTACACTATCATATTATTATCTTTCTATAGTTGTATCTCCTTATCAATTTTATTTTTCCTTTTTTTTGTCTTTTAGCCTCTTTCTTAACCTAGTTTTATTCCAGCTTTTATTAAACTTCTTATATTTTACTTTTCTTTTGTCTTTTTAATCTATTTTAACCTATTTTTATTTTATTTTATTTGTACTCATACTTTTAATAAACCTTTTATCTTATTCTCTTTTATTTTACTCATTTATTTAATTATTTATTTCCACATATTTCATTTAAATGTTTTAAGCATTTGTATCATTTTCATTTTCTCTTGGTCTCCAGTTTTGTCTTTAAATTGTTCTTTGTTTTATTACTTTTTAAAATTACTTTTATTATTATTGTTGTTGTTATTTTTCTCCCTATTTTTTAATTGTATCTTTTGTTCTGTCTTATTATCAGCTTGTCAATCAAATATCTATAAAGCACTTTGAACATTAGTCTGTATGAAAGGTGCTATATAAATAAAATGTCATTGATTGATACAATATTCTCACTTCTCTCTCACTGATTGGGATTTCTTTTTTTTTGCTGTCCCCTTTTTTTTCCAGTTTCGTTGCTCCAGTTTTGAAAAGGATCTAATTGCAGTCTTGAAGACTTACATGACCCCTGGAACTGAAAGAGAAATGCAGATCCAAAAAGGAAATGCCAATCAGTGAAAGAAAAGTGTAATCAAATGTATAGTTTTGATGATATGTTTAGCTATGCTGTGACCATGTGTGTGTTTAATTATGTCACAGAATGTTTTCTATTTGTTTTTTATGTGTGTCTGTGCGTGTGAAAAGTGAAACGTATAACCATTTCTAAAGAAATTACAGTAACCTTGAGTCCATTTACTCACCTATACAAATTTCTGGAAATGCAGCTTGCATTTCTCAGGAACTGTTGTCAAACAATTTTTATTTGGAACCGTTTCTTCTCTATTGTTACACCCACACAAAGAGCTGACACATGCTAATCTCTGTTATCTCAAGCAATGTGTCACGTAGGCACAGCACAGGTCTAGATGTGTCCTATGTCCCTGAGGCTGCTGTTGCTTGCAAAGACACATTTTTGAGTCCTCTTGGTTATGAAACACAATAGCATATTATATTACAGATGTAAGATGAAACGGTTCCAAATCTCATGAGCATTGTTTCACAACAGTTCCTGAGAATATTCCTGAGAAATGCAAGCCGCAAAGGTTTTGTAAAGGTGAATAAATGGTTTGAAGGTTATTTTAATTTCTTTAGAAATGGTGAAACTTTTCACGAAAAGACACACATATAAAAAACAAACATGAACATACTGTAACAAACACATAATCAAACACACAGACACACACATGGCCACAGCATGGCCAAACATACTGATACCCTTAACTTAATATTTTGTAGCACAGTGTTTGGATGCTATAACTACAGTAAACCACTTTCTGTAACTCTAAATAAGGTCTCAACACATCTCCAATGGTATTTTGGCCTAAAATGCTGCAGTTCCCTCAGGTTTGATGGGTTCTGTCTCCCAACAGCAAGTTTCAGCTCTTTCCACAGATGTTCAACAGGATTCTGATCAGGACTCATAGCAGGCCACTCCAGGATGGTCCAACATTTTATTCTCATCCACCTTTAAGTGCTTTTTATATTTGGGGTCATTATGCTCCTGAAAGACTGATGACCTGTGACTAAGACACAGCTTCCTGACACTAGACTGTATATTTTGCTCCCAAATGTCTTCTGAAATCCATTGTGTCCTGCACAGATTCAAGGCGCCCAGTACCTGAGGCGACAAAGCAAACAAAACATAACTGAGCCTCCTCTATGTTTCATGGTGTTTTTTTCTTTAAAAGCTTATTTTTTTCTGTTGTAAATATAAAATCTGTTCTAAAACAATGTTTATCATTTGGATTTGGTACTGTTTCTTCTTAACTCTTCTTCTGTGTCTGTTGTAACATCCACAAAAAAGGCGCCAATCTCAGTTACCTCATGTAGAGCGGGGGTACACTGGTGTTCTTTGGTATAAATTATCTTGTGTTTCGAGTTGCAGCTTTCATGTTGAAAATTCAGTGCCATTGTTCACATAAAGTGCAGGGTATTTTTCATGTAGAGCAGCTTTCAAGTTTAACATTTGGTGAAATGTACCATTGTTCTTGTTTTCTTTGTGTTGGTTGATTTATTTTTTTATATTAGCTACTCAAGCTCTACAAAATGGAAACCTTTACAATATTTAGTATTTAATAAATATGTATGTAGTTCAATGGAAAGTGCTCATGGATAAACGTGTGCGTTTCTATACCTGCAGGTGCACCAACACATGTCCCTGATAATCAAACAGAAATTGAATTTTCAATTTTTGGTAACTGTGTGAAACTTAGTAAAGTAAAGTAAAGAAAACAATGTGAGGGCATGCAGGTGGTCGAGTGGTTAGAGTGCATGCCATATACGCAGCCAACCCCGGTTTGAATCCCAATCGGAGGTCCTTTGCTGCATGTCACCCCCCCCCCCTCCTCTCCCATGTTTCCTGTCGGTCTACTTTAAATCTTTAAAAAAAGAAAACAATGTGTCAGTCAGCCAATATCACCTCTATTTGCTTTGGGTGTGGCGTAATTATGTCATCTCTTGTCATCTGCTTATAAATCTGAGCACTCGTTCCTCAGTCCACACTTTCCTCGGAGCCAGGAGACAAGACTTTATAAACCTCATACCTCCCTTTCAAGGTAGACAGTGTGCTACCCTTTTTGATACTTTAATTGTCAAGATGGATAGAGATCTTGCACTCGAAGCTTTGGGTGCACTCTGCAATTCCTCTGTAACATCTATTCAAAAACAAGGATCACAACCTTGTGCTTTCAGTGTTGGGTTTCATGGAGGAGCACCACATCAGATGTGTGTCAAGGACTTCATCTGCACAGTCTTGGATGGAGATGAAACCTGGTAATTATTTCAGATTTTTTAACATCTATGTAGTGACAATATTTCTGAAAATCGTACACACAAGGGGTTAAACAAATTTCACTCAGCAGTCACGAGAGAGTTTGTAAATGAACTATTTGCAGAATGTAATTTGAAAAACAGAGCTGTGACTATAAGAAGAGACAATTAAAGGGCTTTAAAACTGCATTTCCTCTCTTTACATGACAGCGAGGTGTCAAGATCCAGTTTTTGTCGCATGCAATGCGCCCTGCAAGGTTTTGGGCTAACAGACCAGCCCCAGGACCACGCTGTGCGTGCACCAACGGGAAGGGATCTCGTCATTGATGAGGATGAATTCTTTGACCCTAAGTTCGACTATGACTTCCGCTCACTGAAAGACAACGAGACCTTTTTCAGAGGAGGGGAGGTGTATGAACGCCCTTATGGTTGGTTCCGCTTTGCTCTGAAGGTAAATATGCATTTGTTTTAATTTAACTTTCATTCAGCATCCAGATATGAATTTAAATGCAGCATTTAGGCTTTAAAGAATATGGCTGGGGATTTTCTTTATTTTTCTGATTGTCCACTAATCTCATGTACAGAGTCAAGCCAAAAATTAACTGATCTACTGAGAAATATTAGGTGTGTATCCAAAGCCTGATATACCCTATTCCTCTGTGCTGTAGACCTCAGTTGATGTCCAGAAACTATTAAAAACGTGTTAGTGAGGCACACTGCTGCACTGGGTGACATGTTTCTTCATTAGGAACATGCCGAAGAGTTTGGGCATATTAGTTTGTTTAGAAATGGTTAATTTAATTAATGTATCATGAGGGAGTTCAGTTGATGTCTGAAATCTTTTGCATCAGCATAAAAGGTTGCAGACAGGATGATACAACATCAGGCACACCAATAAAACAATATAAACCAAGAAGGTCAAAAACAGTTAAAAACTGAAAATCACTAAAGCAAAATACAAAGACTAAAACAGACTTAAAACAACAACAATTAATAAAGGAGTCATTTGCCATAGAATTTTTTGAATCTTATCTTTTAAAAGAAGGCAAAGGCCAAGCAGCATTTGTAATGTTACATCTTGTCACAGGTGCTGAATAAGTATGATGGAAATGCTTGGCTGGGAACCCGATTCCGCAGCACCCAGTCGGTGCCAGGGGAGTGGCCTGTGTCCTACCATGGGACCTCAAGGAAAGGTGCTGAAGGCATCATCGAAGGATACTACAAGGTCTGTTTACACATCCATCATGATCAGGGTTTATGTGGTAAAATGTAACACACTCTTTCACTGACTTACATATTGTTTTGGATTCATGTGAGACAGCCACCTCTGAAATTGAAAACTACATTTAACAACCACATTTCAGTGGTTTAAGTTTTTATTACTGATATTACCACCATGTACCGACAATAACCACCAGCAGGAGCTCTCTCTCTAACCTGTTCCCTGTCATGGAAGCACGCTGGTAAATAAACATTCATCATGGTGGCAGTTGGAGAAAGCAATTATGTTGCTAATATGAATTTTTTGAAAACAATTGAGACTTTGAAACACAACTCCCTACACAAGAGGCCATACAAAATTATTAATCCTGGTAATTAATTCATAATAGACAATACATGTCAAATGATACGATTATAATTCTTATACATATTATTATAGAGGGTCTGTTCATATCTATTCTGTTTATAATTGTGGGCAATAAAGAGTAAAGATAGCGGTTATAATATTCATTAATATTTCAGTTTGTAGTCTGGTTGGGGTGGGGGCTGAGTAATGTTAATCTACATGCCAGCAGACTGACAAATGTCATCACATTACCTTTTGAAGTTTTTACCACATTTGGACCTATAACACCAAACACTCTGGTCTCAAAGGGTCTAAATCAACATTATATCCTCAGACAAAGTTTGAAAAATACTTCAATTATTCAATAAACTATGACAGCTCAAGAACATGAGCATCACTGACACTGGCAGAAGTCGACAACTCTTGCATGAGGGATAAATATTGGCTTAACAGTACAGCCTATTTAACACCATAAATTGCACAGGGCTATGTCCTGCCATTGAAATATATTTACAGAAGAAACAGTTTGTCTTTCTAGAAACCATGTAATGTAGTTTTCAGTGTCTTTTACATTTTAATGCAATACATATATTTGGAT
The DNA here is from genome assembly GCF_963691925.1 of Scomber scombrus. Lineage (NCBI taxonomy): Eukaryota > Metazoa > Chordata > Actinopteri > Scombriformes > Scombridae > Scomber > Scomber scombrus. The sequence continues at coordinate 2,550,441 of NC_084975.1, read as the reverse complement.
TTTCTCCCAAATTTTCAAACTGTTGATCGTGTCCAACTAAAACTAAACTTGAAACATAAAATGACCCCCTGTCTTTAATTCAAGTAAGTAATAAAACAAAACAAAAAAGATTCACAAACCTCAACAAAAAAAATCTAAAGCTAGAAGATCATGAGGTGGTTTCTTCTGAATATTTGTAAAATGTTAGAATTACTGTATTTCTGCAAACACTAGTGTTAAATATGATAGTTTGTTCAAAGTTGATAAATTCTCATTCTTGTATTTAACAGCCAGGCTCTGGTCAGGCTTATGGTAGGGGGATTTACTCGACCCCATACATCGAGGAGGCGGTCTACTACACCAAAACATTCACTTCCAACAAGACGGGCAAGACGTACCAAGTGATTCTGCAGAATCGAATCAACACCGAATACAGACAGAAACACAACAATGACAAGTACTGGCTGGTCCCCATCCCAGCAGGAACCTCATCTACAAATGAGCAGGACATGGTAGAAAGGGCCATCCGTCCTTATGGTCTCCTGCTGAAAGAGGTCTAACAGAGCAAGAAAGGTCACAAGTTTACCGAAAAAGCTTTGTTTGTTTTCTTAGATTTATTTTCAAAACCCAGACAGAGGATATGCTGTCTTTGGAGTGTAAACTGTAATTTGGTAAACCATGCAAAACATTCACTAGTGTTGTCAAATGTAATGAATTAATATGATATTTGCATGTAAAGATGAATATGGAAACATGAAATAAAACTAACTATAACTAATTTGCCTCCCCCAGATTTGTGTATCAGAATATGTTTTTTTTTCTTTCCTCTCCCATTAATCATCTCACCACCCCTCACATGTATCTGCTGACCCTTTGGAGGGGCCCCACCCCTAGGTTGGGAACCACTGGACTATATAACTGTAAATACAATAGTGTAAACTAGCTCCACCTCCAGCAGCTACAACAGTAACATGCTGCTCTAACACTGATGCTTCACTATTAATAATCTAATGATGTCATATATAATAATATATCAGTCAGAGGACCAAACCACTACTTTTACTGTAATACTGCATACTACATCACTCATAATACTGCAGTACTTTTACTGTAATACTGCATACTACATCACTCATAATACTGCAGTACTTTTACTGTAATACTGCATACTACATCACTCATCATACTGCAGTACTTTTACTGTAATACTGCATACTACATCACTCATAATACATATGTACTTGTACTGTTATACTTTCACTACATCAAGTTCATAAAACGGCTGTTTGTGGCCTTTGAATGAAGATTAGTTTCAACCCTGTTTTACATTTAAAAAAATTGAAATAAACAGTAAAAAAACACAAACGGAGCCTCCCTCTCACCTCGGGCTCCATGGCGACCCCTAGCGGTCAGATTCCCTCTCACCTCGGGCTCCATGGCAACCCCTAGCGGTCAGATTCCCTCTCACCTCGGTCGCCATGGCGACCCCTAGCGGTCAGATTCCCTCTCACCTCGGTCTCCATGGCGACCCCTAGTGGTCAGACTCAGAGTGACACACTCTTCTTTTCCACTGTTACACCGACCGTGAAGTTAACGTTTACAAGGGCGGAAAGTGTCACGATTTACGTTTTAAATTAGACGTGAATCAAACGGAAGGATTACTAAACACTACATAAACGAACAATAGTTAAATTCCGCTTCACTGAGGTAAGGTTTTAACTTTAATTTGCATTAATGTTAACCAGCCCAACTCCGGTTAGCTAATGTTAGCTAATCAGCGTGGTCATGTCAAGTCTTAACTAATCAGCAGCTAACGTTAATTTGGACGTTAATTTGATTTAATTCAGCAACTACTCGGAATTACTACAGAATCATTAATATGCTTGTGTTGTCTTGCAGTGACTGTTGTACGGTGTGGATTGACGAGCCCTCATACGATGCTGAAAATATCTATTTTAAAGGTAAGAGGATTTTTCAGTAAGGTAAAGGCAGGTGTTATGATTTAATTGGTGACCGTGTTAACTGGTGACCATGATTACTGGTGACCGTGATAACTGGTGACCGGTTTAATTGGTGACTCTCTCACATCACAAGATACATTAGGAGAGATGAATGAGTCTTCTGAACACAATTTAACTTACATAAATGGGTCAGTGTAACTTGGATATTAAATACATATGAGTATGTATGTTAAAAAAGGATTAAACTACAATTTAAGGAGAACTTTTAGGAGAACACCTACTTGAAAGTCAAGGGTGTAACTTTGGTTTGAGAAGTAGGGGGACACAAAACAAGGGGTCTGGGGGTCCTCCTCTATAAAAATATTTTGAATTCCATTTCCTGTATTTTATAGACTGCATACATTTAGGGACTATGGTGATACAAAATTCATGATATAATTATCTTGTTCATAATGATACATTTTACCAGAAAGTATAGTAGGCTACCACTATGTAGTAGACTGGTAAAATCTGGACTGGATTATCTCAGAGAGGCCAAAGTCTCTTTAAAACACAGTTTCAGAATTGTTAAAGCTTTATTCTATTTGTGAAAATACAATAAAAGCAGATTTCACTGTTGTTTTTCATATATGTACCACTTTAGACCATGCAGTAATAGATGAAAAAACTGTGATGGTCTGTGGAGATGACACTGTGCAGTTAAAACATTATAAAAGAATTTGAAAGTGAGGGGGACACAAACAGGATTTTGAAAAGTTAGGGGGACATGTTCCCTCTGTCCCCAGTGGAAATTACACCCCAGCTCAAAGTCACCAGTTAACCCAAAAACACTGGTCAGTGCCGTGACACTGCACACTGTTTAATACTAATTACTAACCTGTGTGACTATGTACGAAGTGAAACACATTAGAAGTATTGCTGGAGTACTACTTATGTGTTTCTTCATTTTTCCTGAATTTCTGTCATTATTATAATAACAAGGCTGCATTAGTGTAATGTGGGACATTGACTAATGCGGGACACCTAAGCTCCAGTGCATTTATTGCTCTTTCTACAACATTAAAAGGAACATGATTGGTGTTGAATCCAAGCATAGAAGTCATGTACAAAAAGTGTCCCACATTACACCAATCAACCCTAACTGATGAAACTATTAAACAGATAAATAAAAATAAGAATAAGAGAATACAGAGTAAAAAACTAGGTTCAAATAGATTAAAAAGCTAGAAGAAAATTAAAATGAAATTAAAGAGTTAAAGTTTAATAAAAGCTAGACTAAAACTAGGCCAAAAAAAAAGATCCAAGAGGTTGCAGGTATGTGTGTAAAGGTTGAGTGAACAGTGAGTTGTTGTACAGCTGTATTGATAAAAATAGAAACACATCTGTCAGACATGTGTAGTCTCCTGTGTAGATGTTGTGTAAAAAGACTCATTTCTGCTGCCTGTTTGAAAACATCACTTTTGGCTTCTCCGCCTCTGCAGGTTGAGAACCCGTCCTGCCTCTGGGGCCGGGTCGTCCGGGGCCCCGGCGGTGACGAAGAGACCGCCGAGCAGTACAACAACCTGCTAGCTCAGATGAACTTTTTCTACCATGACGTCACCCAGGACCTCCGCAACCTAAAACCCACGTCGTTAGATGAGGGACAGGTAACACCTTAAAGGACCAGAGTGTAGAATTTAGTGGCAGTTTAATTATAAACCTCACGGCTAGATGCCACTGAGTCCTACACACAGCACCTTTAATTGGTCTGCAGGGGGATTGAATGTGTGTGTTGGTGTATCGTCTGTCAGGTGTGTGTGTGTGTGTGGTGTTTCATGTGTGTGTGTTCCTGTGTTTCCTCTCAGGTGTGTGTGGTGTACTGGTCGGTGATGAAGTCGTGGTGTCGGGCCGTGGTGGAGTCGATCATCATGGACTCGGTGTCCTGTCAGGCTCGCTGCCTCCTGGTCGACCACGGAGAGCGGCTCGTTGTTGCCTCAGACCAGTAAGACCAGAATAGCACCAGTCCTCACCACTGGCCCACTGATCCATCCAAGAATATAAGACTACCTTTGATCATAAGTTGTGTGATTGCATCATTTAATGCTCATTGGTCTCGAGCTTATTTTTTTTAAGGCATTATATTAAAACAAATCACTTAAAGCTTGAAGTCAATACAACCCGGATCATATTAGAGTTACCTGAGAGCTGCTGTGTGTCGCTGGTTGCTTTGTTCATCTTTTTGAGCTATAACTTGCGTCTTTTTGTCTCTGATCAGGATTCGAATTGCTATGCAGAGCTTCCTCCAGCTGCCTTTCTGGGTGAGAAGGTTCCACCTGGCGGGAATCAAACCAACAACCCTGCGAGTGTCCGTGTATGAGGAGAAGGCCGAGCTCATGTAAGACATGCTGCGCTCCTGTGCACTGATGACGGATTATGAAGCACGACGCACATTATTAAAGCTGATCGTTCAAAATGTTAAAAACTAAAATATAATATCTAAAGTAGTTTAGAAGCTCTGAAGCACAAACATCCTTCTGTACTTTTCAGACCACTTCTATGTTCATGTTATAAAGTTATATTTGTGCTTTTTAAATTCAGTTTTTCTTTTGCTCTGCAGTCCGTCCAGTCAGTGGGACAGCTCTGCTACACTTTACCTGCACAACCTGCTGCAAGGTGAGAAATGCTCAGAGCTACATCTGATGTTCTTTAAACTGTTGATTGATGTTGAAACGTTTTCTGCAATCTTGAAAGTTTGCTTCTCTTCAATCTTAAAGCGTCCACTCAGACGGAGGCCGTGCTGCTTGAATCCGACTCAGCCTCCGTCTCCATTGAGCTCTACCTGATGGTCGGGAAGATCAAGGTGAACTTTGATGTCATGTTAATTCAGAAAAAAGAGCGGCAAACATTTAGTTTTAACACAGATTTATACAGACATGAAAACAGGTTAGACCATAACGTCTGCTACTCCAGTATTAAAATGTATACTTAAACTGTTTAAAAGTCTTTCAGGATTCTTTTGACTTTTCAGATCTGTGCAAACGACGATCTGGTGGCCAAGAAGTTTGCGTATTACGGCACAGAGTCAGCTGACAGCGGCGGGATGGACGCGGTGGACCGATGTCCCATCATGTTGTCCTTCAGCTTGTTGAGTCAGACCGTCTCCACGACTTCAGTCAAGCTGTCGTCACAAAGCCCGCCTCGTCCTGGTAAACACACACATGTGACTTCCTGTTCAGGGGTTGTAGGGTGTAAGAAGTACACAGACAGCAGGGGGATGTGCTGTCGTACATCTTGGGCTCAGTGCATCATAATAACTGATTGTTTTGAGTTTCAGAGTCAGAGTGGGTTGAAAAACTAAATGAAGTCTGAACTGATGCTTCTTTTTTGTGTCTTTAATTCTCTTCAGAAGTTAAATACTTTATGAATCTGTTTCATAGTGTCTGTTTTAACCCTCAGTGACTTCAGAGAATGCGGCTGCAGACGGAGCAGGCGACTGTCTGACGGCTCCCTCCACACCTGAGGTCAGCAGCTCCGCTCACCGTCTCACTGTCAGTACCGCAGTTAATATCCACACATCCTCACCTCTGACTTCTGTGCAGCTGCAGAGCCGACGACATGAGCCGGAGACCTGTGAGGAAGGCAGCAGGTCAAAGGTCACAGAAGGACCGCTTTGTCCAGGCAGCCGATCAAAGAACGGCTCAGAAGGTGCTGCTGCGGAGAGGTGAGTTTACACTTGGTTCAGTTCAGAAGTGTGTGAGATATGAGTGAAGATGATTGTTTAATGTACATCTGAGTTAACAGAAGTGCTCTCTTGTTGTTTCAGTGACTCATCAGAGGACACAGACTCGTCTCTGGCTGCAGCTCTGACCAAAGACCTCAGTCTGTTCAAGTGAGCACTGACCTCAGTCACACAACCAACATCACAGCATCATAACATCACACCACTGTCTGATCTCACTGGTTGACACTAGCAGCGTTTCCATAAACAAGGAAGTGCTCTAGTATCAATTTAGGACGAGGGGAAGACATTTCTCTCCATTTAATAAAGTTAAAAGTAGGAGCAGCAGTGAGAACAAAGCAGTAGGGGTTAGTTCCTCTCGGTCTTTGTGTTGAAGAGTTGCCACTAATGGAACATCTTGTGTTTCCTTCAGGTTTCTACGGTTCTTGAATCCTGGCAGCAACTACCAGCAGGCGGCTCCTCCCGTGAGTACATTTACAACTGCAGGACAGCTTTCAGCACATTATCTAACACACTCACACAGTTATATTGTGGGTTATGTTCACAAGAGGTTATGAGTAGTGAAAGACATTTTCCTCTCTGTAAATATTCCTCCTGTTCACTATTAAAAGATCTCCTTTAAATGTGCTTTCAGTGTAAAGTGATGGTGGATTAAATCATTATAAAGTAGATGATCAGCTTCTATTGAGCTTCATCAGTGTGAGTTAGTCATAGCAAGTGATATCTGACACATTTACAGTCTTTTTAGCATCAGATTCCCTCTTAGTGTTTCCCTGTTGAGCTGTGCTGGAAGTATAGGAACACAAAGACTTTGCTACTAAAAACACTGTAACGTTGAAACATAGAAGACTTGATTGGACTCATTTGGACAGCTAAATAAAGCAACTTTACAAACCAGTCTATCTCCTCACAATGAACCAAAATCAGCTTTGCTCTGTTTGTATTTCAGGTGAGTCAGAAAGAAGAGGTGAAAGTCTGTCAGCCTGAAGAGACGACTGCAGCCTCCAGCAGCAGCACAGCACAGGAAGTGTAAGCTGCCATCATGCCTTTAAAAAGCTGTTTAAATGACTAATTGTGACTTTGTCTTTCTTTGATTATAAAAGAAAGGCTTCAGTTTAAGAACTGCCCCATTTGCTCTGCTGCTTTGGTTCATCAGTGTAATTGTACATAAAATATTCCCATGTATGTTTTTGCCCCACAGATTAACACACAACAGTGAGCCTGTGACACAGGACCAGCAGGTGTTGCTTCATATGAGGTGAGGATATTGAAAATGACCGATCAACGCTTTCTTACTTCAGATGTCAGTATTAGTTAATGAAGCTGATTGTATTGCTTTCTTTTATGTTAAAGGGAAAGTACGCAGGATTTGTTGGTTGATGTTTGTTAATAGGGTGATCAAAGTATTAGGAACACTTTTCAATATAATGCACTTTAGTACACCACTACCACCAATTATGACCTCAATATTAAATATAGTTAATATAATCACCTTTCTGACAATGTCAACAAAAACTGAAAACGTGTAAACTTCATTAAAGTAGAATTTATAGCAGAGCTGTTGGATTGAATTTGATTAGATGCACAGGTGATGAACAAGAAGAAACAGTTTTAATGATGTGTGTGATCGATTCATGAGAAAATGAGTGATGGGGAATACTTTTCACACATGGATAGATGACAACATTCACATCATGCTGACTCACAGCTACTCAGGTGTGGCAAACATGAATTGGTTTTTAGTAACTGTTGTCTTAAACTGATTTATCTTTTCAGCACTGGAAAAAGTGCAGCTGAAGGTGTTGAGAGCAGTCAGATGGATGAAGAAACAAGGTACAACAAGATGAAGCATTAAACCCTCTGTTACAGTATAAATACATTACACTGTGAATGTAATCCATCTGAATTAGATTATACTGTCTGGATAGCAGATGCATTGTGATACCAGGTGGAAAGTGAGTTCTCCACTCTGTCTCTGTGTTTGTCAGCAGTTCCAGTAGATCAGGAGAGGGACGAGCAGAGACAGAGAGGAGGATGAATGAAGAGCACTGGGCCTGTTCCAGGTGAGCTGCAGCTCAGACAGGAAACATTCACACACAAGATGTGTCATGACAGTTTATCCTGGTGGCTTGTGGTGGTAAGTTTTATTTACTTGATCAAGAAGAATGAAAGAAGAATCAATACACGTTCTGTCCTGATGCTCCCTTCAATTCTGGAGTTTGGGTCCTGCAGGAAGAGTCTTAAACCACACAGATAACGCCATAGTTGAGCCATGCCCAAATATGGGCAGATCCAACACATCTACATTATATAGAATTGAGTTGGTCTACAGGTGAGGACAGTGTCTGAAACACAGCTCAGCACCCTCGTCCTCCATCCGGCAGGGTTCACCAGATCCAACCTCTGACCCCTCTAACTCTACTCCGTTCAGAGAGAGACAGGCAAACACATCTCTGACCTGGGCTGCCATAGCAACGCTGACAGGGTGCCTCCTGTTTTCCCCAAAAGAAGCAGACCTACTGTCTCAAGGGGAGACAGAATCTCACAGTCCAGATTTGGTGCAGCCTCACAATGACTACAAGGCCTAGTTTGACCCAGTGTGTGCCAGCGTATGATGTTAATGCTTTTACGTAAAGAGACACGGTTGAATGTTATTCATGTCATAATCCCTGCCTGTTGTGTCTGATGCAGACTTTTGGAGTGGTTGAACCCAGAGCCTCTGAACCCCAATCCAGACGCAGAAGAAGACCTGGTTAGTATCCTCAGGTCGCAGCCTCAGTGTCATGTGATTGCACTGCAGCCGGTAGACATTAGTCTTCATTTTATTACCATGATAGATCCTCTGTCATTTGTCTTTGTCCTGTCTTCTGATTGGCCCCAGGCTGTTCCTAGTGATCCCAGGAAGAGTGGGATTCTGGTGCACTCTGCCCTCCCAGTGGAGCCATGCACCAGCCTGGATGACGCTCCCATCACAGATGGACTCCGCTGGGTAAACAAGGACATGCTCTGAGTTTTATTTTGAGGCTAAATTATTATTATATATTATTTTATTATTATCTCTCAGTATCTCTGAGTTTTCTTTGTTATGAGATTAAAACAGTCAGTAAATTCTGAACACACAGACAGGATAAACATATTTGTAGATTCAGTGTGAAGTAAACTTTCTGAGTTAGGACTCAAAGAAGGAGCTTTTTTATTCTCTAAGTGATCACTGCATTTGGGATTTTTGTCTTGTTTTTTCCACGTTTCAAAATAAAGTCAAAACAGAAGAACATGATAAAGCGGTGTCTAGTGATCCAAAGTAGGATGAGCCAAATGTTTATAATGGCACAGAAATAAAAGTACAAATAAAAATGCGATAAAGGAGAAATGCAGTTCTCATAATTGGTATTTATGCTCACTCTGAATTATATAAATTACCACAGATAGTAATTGAGTATTTTGTAATTTTAGCCATATTGTTCTGTTTTACAGGACTTATTGAGGATATTCAGTTAGTTTCAGCATCTCCGCATTTAGGCAGACTGTGGTGATGTGTTATTGATGTGTTTCTACTTCTGAAGATGTTAAAGTTTGATTTTTTTGTGGCTGTAATAGAAATAATTTACATTGTAGTGGAGACATGTAAATGTTATGAGGATGTATTTAAAGATTAGTCAAAACCTGTATATAACTTTTTTTGTAAGTGTTTGAGTTTCAACACACTGTCCACATAGATGATGCTGTAGCGGTTGCCATAGTTACCAACTCCTGTCTCAGTCCGAGCAGCCGACATTTAGATGTTTTTTTGACCATGTGGATGTCCTGAAAACTAGATAATAATGACGAGAGATGTGTTGGGAAGACTCAAGATCCCTCTGTGGCATCATCCAACTGTCACTGTCCCAAAAGCTGCTGATGAGAGGATTTAAATAAGAAAGGCAAAATGATCCAACCCGCTGACGGGACGTTGTGTTTTCTGTTCCGCTCACCTGTTGAATCCTGTTGTTCACACAGCGCTCCTTTTTGTCTCCAGGTGTTACGGAGGAAGTCGTACTGCGCTCCGTCTCCGGCCGACTGTCACAGCTGGCCCGCTGTGGCTCGAGGCTGCAACGCCGTCATCGTGTCCCAGAACGCCGACCAGCCGCTCAGCTACCTCGCCCCGCTGCTCACCCACATTGTGCTCAACTCCATCTTCACCCCCCTCACCTCCAGCGCAGGGGTGAGGATATCCACACAAACACAAAGAGAGAGAGAGAGAGGGGAGGAGGCATATGATGAATTTAAGTAGCAGAACACAGCTCATGGGGGCTCCATATTTGGGCTGTGCGATTGCCTCTAAATTTCAAATTGTAGATTGTCATTGCTCAAGATTGCCAATACACGATTAAATCGGCAAGGAAGGGGTGGGGGAGCATAATGACGTTATTTATAATGTTTTGCATCACATGCATGCAAAAGTGAGCGACACCGCTGCGCTGACAAGCCGGAGACGTGTTGCTCGTCCTCACTTCAAGTCGCTGTCATCAACTTTTAACCTGCAAAGGCGGCAGTGCTGCAACACTGTAGGAATGCATGAAAGCCCTTGTGTGAACATTTCAATAGTTACACATTAAAACAATATTTATTTGCAATTACTCTCTATTGAACGACCCCGAAGCATGAGCAAACGGGCTGTGTGGGTTCGGATCAAAGAGATGCGCCCCGTCACTGTCAGCACAGGGCTGGCTGACATTGTTCCCTGCGCTGAGAGAAGAGAAGAGAGAAAGTAGATTATAGGTCTGTTTGTAAACGGGGCTTCTCTAACAGTCATGTATTTCCTCCAGAAACATCTCTTAACGCACAGTAGAGCGCCTTTTTTTCTTTTTTTTTCAAAATCGCCTTGATAAACAGCAAATCGCCTGGCAACCCTCCAATCGCCGATATACGATTTGATTGCGGATCGTCCCAGCCCTACTCCATATCACAACAGAATACAATAAAAGAAAGAATACATAAAGAAGCAGACAATATGATCGGGCAGCTGTAGATCCTCCTTTTGAAATTGTATTCCAAAATAAAACTATATATGCAAAAAAGAAATACAGGTTTCATAATAGATATTTAGGCAAGCTTCCACCTCTGAATCTTATATCAAACAAGGCAACACTAAAATGAAAATATTTTTTTATGAACAGAACCATAAAGGATATACATGACTGATACTGAACTCATGGTTGTATGATTGCATCTGAGTGGAAAACATAAAAACATTAAGTATCTTTGAGCATCACCCAATGATAAAATTATATAAATATTTTTGTTATTATTTGGATCAACAGTTTCTTCTATTATGGCTGTGGATGCATCTAAACAGGAAGTTAATAAGAAAGGTGTATTTATCTACCACTAATCTAGTAATCCTGAGGTCAAAAAAGTTCAACACAATTCCCTGAAATGTAGTTTTTTTTCTTTAACTTGCCCAGAATCTACAGTACCATGCATCCCTTTATACGTAAGGAAGCTTTCTAACTATTTGCATCTTCGTGGTCCGTGTTGTCCTGTTTGTGTCCAGCCGGTGGCGGTGCTGCTGTGTCCAGGCTGGGAGAAAGTCCAGACTGTGTTCGACCTGCTGGAGGAGAGCAGAATGATCCAGACGCTCCACCCGGCCATCGCGCTGCTGGGCGTCGGCAAAGACGAGCCCAAGTCTGTTAGGATCCCAAAAAACTGTGAGTCTCTGTGTGATGGCCCTGCCTCCAGTGCTCCCAGTGCTCCCAGTGCTGTAAGAGCACACCTCACAAGTTCTGGGCTGGAAGAGACGGGACGAGGGGGAACTCTGCTCTCTCGTCTCCACGCTCACTATTGTTGTTTTTTGCTTGTTGTTTCCACCTTACAGCCTCATCACTCACACACTAACACTACTGATCTACTGACTGATACACCAATATTTTGTTTTGGGTTAATTCAAATAAATTATGATTTTCTCACATTATTTGTCTTGGTTTTGAGCCAGCTGTGACAATCTGCTTTAACCACCATAGATGGTAGAATAGTAAAAACCTTTAAAAAGGGGATGTTTTTTTAAAAATTTCAAAACATGTTTCTATAGAGACAACGATCCATTCCAAAGTCATAAAAGTAATAAGCAGAATTGTGCAAACTTTCTAATTGAATCACATTTTCTGGTGGATCTTTAATAGCATGCTTACTTCACCTTTGTGAAGTTTATAATTTCTTGATTTTTTTTTTTTTGTTCTTGTCTTTGACCCAGGCCTCCTGTTAGTGACCACTCCCTTCAGTCTGGTCCGCCTGCTGTCCTGCCACTGCTTCCTGTTCCTGCGTATGTATCACCTGATCCTGGACGAGGCCGACCAGCTCTTCACTCTCGCTCCGGACCAGGTGACAGTCTGTTCATCTTTCACACTCAACACATTCTGAGAGAAGAATTTCATATATTGTTGTTCTACAAAACCTAAAGGAACGTTTCTCTACGCGTCCCCTTAAACATAGAATAGAATAGAACAGAAAGCCTTCTTTATTATCATTGCACAAGAATATACAACGAGATTTGGAGTGCTCCATCTGAAACAAGTACTCAGTAGATAAATAAAAACAAACCAATAGGACAAACAACAAAAACAATCACACAAGGGGGAATGAATAGTTAAAACATAAAAAATGGTGTTACGCTTCCCTGTTAGATGGCGACCATCTTGCAGCATTTCCAGAAGGTGACCTCCAGCGAGGAGAAGGCGTCGTGTCCTCAGCAGCTGGTTGCTGTGGCGAAGCGGTGGACCAGTCACATGGAGGCTTTGTTAACCAATCACATGTCCAATCCCTGCGTTGTCATGACAGTCCCAGAGGAAGCTGCTCTGTATGGCAACGTCCAGCAGGTCAGTGTCAGTGTCAGTGAATAAGTAGAATTTTATGTTGCTGACATGTTATAAATGGCTTTTTTAAACCTTAAAATATCACTTTTACTTAACATTTAAGATGACTACAAGAAGAAAAAAGATCAGTGAATTAACTTTGCTCCTTGGTATTCTGGAAAAAATGACGTGTGATCCGACTGTAGGACTATATTAATGATGTCAGCAGTTGTTTTGTGAGACTAGTGCTCAGCTCTACGGTCTAATGTCTGCTTCTCTTCCCGCAGATCATCCTCATGACTCCTGAGAACAATAGGATCTCCGTACTGTTGGGTGCGCTAGACTTCAACCCCGAAGTCGGCCAGAAGACTGTAATCGTAACCAACTCTGCCGAGGAGGTCGAAGACGTATTCCAGGTGAAACGACAGTTTCGGTTTTACATTCAGCGCTTTAAATCTTTTAAGGATCATCAGCAGATTAGTAACCCTTCGTATGTGAATTGACTGACTTTCTTGTGAAATACAGTCACTCCTTCAGTCTAAACACAGCAGTAGCACAGGTTTCCAGTGGCAGCAGTGACTGACTCTTATTAGCATCTCTGTTATTACCTCTTCCACATTAAGGCTTAATCTACAGCTTGAATAGACTGATGACATCTGACAGTGGACAGAGCCTCCAAAGACGAGTTTTCCTTGAAGCTTACAGGTGTATTTTCTAATTTTCAGGCTGTGAGCAACAAATCAGCGTTCTGCCTCAAGACCCACGAAGGGTTAACGCACCAGTTTGACTTTGTGGCGCAGCAGTGGAAGAAAGACATCGGCCCCGGCACTCATGTTATTCTGGGTAAACTGAATGCATCACGTAAAGCGCTAACATGAAGAACATTATCAATATTTCCTGTCAGGATATTAACTTTTTAATCTTTTGCTCTCTAGTGACGACCAACGAGTGTCTGAGGTGTTTGGGAATCAGAGATGCTACGTGTGTCGTCCACTACGGTTTCCCCACGTCACCCAAACTGTTCGGCAGCCGACTCTTCTGCATGGCCGACAACTTCAGAAACCTCTCAGAACGAGTAAGAACAAAGGATGAACTTCTTTCTTTCTGTACAAATCATCGATGAATAAACATAACCACAGTGTTGTTTTTCTGTGCTTCCTCCTCTTAAGGTTTCCTCCCAGGATCAAACACAGAGTTGCCCTCACGCCACCAGGTCTGTGCTCCTGATCTCAGAAAGGAACGCCCGCCACGTGGTTGGGGTTCTGCGGTACCTGGGTCGAACCAACGCCCTGCTGCCCCCTGAGCTGCTGTCCTTCGCTCAGGGCATCCACGTAGCCCGAGAGGACCAGAAGACCAACAGGCCTCTCTGCAGCTACCTGAAGAGCTTTGGAGTCTGCAGGTTTGGCTCACTGCTTCACATAATAACTGCTAAGAGATCTCAGTAACTGTTCATTTATTAAATCCTTCCTCAGTTATCTAGAAAGGACAAACTGAACCCTTATTTATCTGGTTCATCACAGTCCAGAGTGTTACATTAAAAGTAAGTTTAGTAACTGCTTTACTGGCGACCATCATGTTCAACCACAACATCAACACAGTACAGCCCAACACCACACATGCTTTATGGCCACTGCTTTTAAATGGTGGCTGTCTCAGTTAATCTGTTTTATTCTGGTATTACTATTAATTTTATTTATTGTTCTGCACTGAAGAATGAAAAATAAAGCAAATCTGAATCCATGGAAACAAACAAACAAACTGGATCAATTGAGATACAATATTTTTTTACAATTCCTAAAAATAGAGAGAGACTGTGACTCAGGTATGTACTTAAAATAAAAAAAACATTTAATAACCCTCATAATGATTTTGTGTTTGTGTGTGTGTGTGTGTGTGTGTGTTTTCCTCTGCAGAGACAGCAGCGTGTGTCCCGACCGTCACAGGTTCATCCCCATCCTGGATCAGTCTGATCTCCCCGGCTCTGGAGTCATAGAAGTGAGGAACGCTGCTTCAGGATAAATGCAGATTCTGATCATAGACTGTATATAAGAAATGGACGTAATATCCGTGACGTCACCCATTGGTTTGTGGACTGCTGCTTGGAGGCCAATAGTATCGGATCTGAGCAGCACCATCTTGAAAATTTCCGGTGCATGCTGGGTGAAATAAAAACACGGATTCTACTTATATGGTAATCAGGAGGAGCATGAGGCGCCCTCCTGAACCTGTGAACCAATCAACCAGTCAATCACGACGTAGCCACGCCCTAATGCATACCCTGCTTTATCGTCACATATAAAATCAGGGAGGCCAAAATGTCCCAAATGAACATTATACTGCATTGAAGAAGGCTTTAAACTAGCGATTGAGACCATAAACACATTTTGAAAACGTTTACTGAGGTTAGAAATCAAGTGAGAAGTTGGTGAATTCTCCATTGACTGGTATAGAGACGGAAGTCCTTTTGACACCAAAACGGTCGCCCCCTGGTGGCCTTTTGATAGAATGCAGTTTTAAGTTACTTCCGCGTTGGCCTCATGGACCGGAACTCCTGATTAATAAACTTTATTTATAGAGCATCTTTCATACAATGGATGTAGCTCAAAGTGCTTTACAGAGAAAAATAATAATACAATACAATAAAACAGCAAATAAACAAATACAAAATAAAATAATGAAATTAGACATTTAGTAAAAATAGGTTAAAATGACACTAAATAAAATCCAGATTAAATAAATATGTTTTCACATCTTTTATAGCTTTAGGTGGACTATTCCATAATTTTAGAGGATAATTAAAGAAAGCATCACTTCTTATTTCCTTGTGTGCATAATTTAGAAACATATATATATTATATATATATTTAGAAACCTCACCAGTAGACGATCTGAGAGCTTGTGTGTGATGGAGGCCGGTCTCCAAAAGAGCATTTAGAGCTTTAAAAACAAGTAAAAGAAAATCTATTCTAACCGATACTGGGAGCCAATAAAGTGCAGCTAAACCCAGAGTAATACGCTCGCTCTTCTTTGCTTTGGTTAAATGAATTGTAGTTTTTATTCCCCTCACACAGTTCCCAACCTTTGTCTTTATTCATTGATTGCAACATTGTTAATTTAAACTTCTTTATTACAAAACCTTTTAAATAAAACTCCATCTGTGACTGAAGTGGACTTGTGTTGTTGTGTCTGCTGCTCTCAGGTTGTGCCTCTCTACATCAAGACCGCGTCAGTCTTTTACGGTCGTATTGTGAGGAAGGAGGACGGCGGGTTTGACAGCATGGCGGCTGAGATGGCTTCATACTACGCCGACAAGAAACTCGGAGCCACGAAACTGCAGCAGGGAGGATTATATGCAGTGCAGGAGGACGACGTCTTCTACAGGTCTGATTTACAGCATCATACAATTCAATCAATATGTCAGACATTTGAAATCTAACCATGTCTCTGATGTAACTTCCTGTGGCAGGGTGAAGGTCCTATGTGTCCCAGACGTACGCGATCTGCTCTTCTACTGCGTCTTCGTTCGGTTTATCGACATCGGAAAAGAAGAGGAGGTCAAATCTCATCAGATCCTGCAGCTGCCGGAGCAGTTTCACTCTCTGCCCGAACAGGCCATAGAGATCATCGTCTGCAGGGTCAAACCAGTCGACGCAGAGATGGACTGGCACCCAAAGGTCTCCTTTACACATCCTCAGTCTGCTCCCGATTGGCGCTTTTCCACTACACAGTTCCAGCACGACTCGCCTCGCCTCGACTCGACTCTGTTTTTTTTGCGTTTCCACTAGAGAAAGTACCTGGTACCTGGTCCTTTTTTAGTACCTGCTCTGGTGAGGTTCCAAGCGAGCCGAGCCGATACTAAAATGTGACGTCGACACACTGCTGGTCGCTGATTGGTAGTTGTTGCTGGAATTGTCATGAGCCGTCCCACACAAGAATCAAACCCGGCATTTTTAAATACCGGCAGCAGCGTTACCATAGTTACAGCCATACGGCTCAATTTTCTTGCTTTGTGTGTGACAGAAAGCCTCATACAGCAGCAAGTACATCATCGCCTCCATGTCCTCCATTGTTTATGTGTTTGTGTCGCGTATAAAACAAAGTCACCGCAGGTTCGCGGAGCCGTGCTATGACGACCCCGCTCACATTGAGTAGGTACTTTTTTGTAATGGAAAAGGTCTGTTCTGGAACCGTGGCGAGCCGAGCCGAGTCGAGGCGAGTCGTGCTAGAACTGTGTAGTGGAAAAGCGCCAAATGTTTCCTCTCTGAAATATGAGTAACCACTTAGATTTAGGCAGGTTAACACAAGATTTCAGTGTCTTCTTTCTTAAATTGATGCAGCAGGTCTAATAATACATGTAAGGGTGATTTTACAAGACTGGCAGCAACATAAAGTTTTTCACAAACTCTCATTAGTGAATATAAAATAATACATTCATGAATAAAATTACAATAAAAGAGAAAATAATAATGCAACCTTAATGCTAGAATAGGAGAAACAGCAGATGTAGATGATGCAGCAAAACTCTAATTTTAGCTAATTTTATAGAAGATTATTGTTTGTGAGGTTCCTTTATATGTACACACACACACATCTGCGTGTACTGAGCTAATCTAATCAGTGTGTTAGTTGGTTCTTCACTAGTTACAGTAGCTCATCATTTATCCCTCAGTTAATCACTCACTGAGCCTACAGCACCACCTGCTGGGCAAAGACATGCAGGTTACTCTCATTGTGACCGAGCTCTTAATGATCAGTGAATAAACAGTTATGAGACTTTACTGTGTGTGAACTGAGTTCTGGACAGTTTAATCAGGCGTCATAATGTTAAAATTATCAGGTAGGTCAGTTTACAGAGTCTCTGCGGATCCTTAAAAAGTCTTAAAATATCTTTCAATTTAGTTTTTGATATTCAAGGTCTAAAAATTTCTTAAAATGTCTTTAAAATGTCTGGAACTGTAGGAGTGAAGGCATTGAATTTAATTGGAGATGGGGCAGAGTGAATGAGCGTAATTATATTTATTATTTTACATAACCAGCCAGTCAATTTATTAATTAAAATAAAAAATAATCGGCAGTGGGAACTTTAATGAAACTAATCATTAGTTACAGTCCTATATAAATGACTTCAAGATTAGCTCCATTTCAACCCACTACAACAGTAAAATCCTGCTTTTACATTATTATATGTCTCATAATATATATAATATATATGAGTACAACAGTCACATGTGGTAATGCAGACTATTACTGAAGGGACATTAGTGTTTTTAAACTAGTAAAGGATCTAAATACTTCCTCCACCACTGTTTGCAGAGCAGTTTTGATACAAAAAGCAGCAATGTTTTTTTCCTATAAGAGGTTTTAAAAAGGTCTTAAAAGTCATTATATTTGTACCCTGGTTACTGAACATGTGACACTGTTTGACCTGCAGGTTACCAGAGCCGTCAGCCAGAAGATCCGAGGTCTGCAGCACAGAGCCAGAGCAGTCCTCAGTCTGGGAAAAACTGTATTTGTTGATCCCATGGTACGTTTTCCCCCTTCAGTCTGAATCAATAACACATTACCAGGTTTCGAAGGTAGAAATTTAAGTCTTTGTAATAAATAATATATGTCTGATATCATGTCAAGTATCAGACAGTTATGAGTAAGATCAACTATAAAAACCAGGAGGGGAGTTACGGTCCTCTGAAATGAGGCCAACGCGGAAACAACTTATAGCTGCATTCTATCAAAAGGCCACCAGGGGGCGACCATTTTGGTGTCAGAAGGACTTCCGTCTCTATACAAGTCAATGGAGAATTCACCAACTTCTCACTTAATTTTCTAACCTCAGTAAACGTTTTCAAAATGTGTTTATGGTCTCAATCGCTAGTTTAAAGCCTTCTTCAATGCAGTATGATGTTCATTTGGGACATTTTGGCCTCCCTGATATTATATGTGACGATAAAGCAGGGTATGCATTAGGGCGTGGCTACGTGGTGATTGACTGGTTGATTGGTTCACAGGTTCAGGAGGGCGCCTCATGCTCCTCCTGATGCCCATATAAGTAGAATCCGTGTCACGGATGTTACGTCCATTTCTTATATACAGTCTATGATAAAAACACAATTGATAAAAGCAAAATATAATTGCACAATAAAAGTCAGGATGTCAAGCTCAACTAGGATTAAGAGCCAAAGCAAACAGGTGAGTCTTAAGCAATAATTTAAAACTTTCTAGGTTCTGAGCAGATATTGTATGTTAGGCTGTTCCACAGTGTTGGAGCAGCCACCGCTATGAGATGTGATTTTTTGGGTTCTGTAGCCCTCAGTAAACTTGTGTGCTTCCTGTGTTTTTTTAAGGTGCGGGTGACGCAGGTGCCAGGTATGAAGACTCAGATCAATGAATACAACGTGCAGTCTGAGATTTTAAACACGGGGATGGGAGCATTAAACCCGGAGCATCTGGACTTGCTTAAGGCGCTTTGCAAGGACGGTGCGGGCGGCTGCAGTAACGAGGCCGGACACGTTTCTGGGTAAGGAAACTCTAAACTGAGGTGTACACGTCAGGATTTATCAGCTATCTTCTCTACATGATGACTGAAGCACTGGTTCATGTGGATTGTAGGTCAGATGGTGATTCGGCGTCTCTGGAGGTCCGGATCAAAGCTGAGGAAGAAGTTCTGGCCGAAGCCTTCAGAGCAACCGAGATCAAGAAGCTCGCTGCTCCAGATCTTCATCGCCCCAAAACACATGAGCCACTCAGTCCAGTATCTACTCTGAACCGGTTCCTGATCCCAGCAACACCAGCACCTCAAGTCCAAACGGTCTCAGCTTATGATCAGAGGTCAGATATCGTCCAGGCTGCAGACGAACAGAGGAGCATCCAAACTGCTGATCTGAGGTCAGCTGTGCAGAGGATGAGGTCGGTGTCTTTATAGAGAAGCTAAAACAGAATTAAACAGATAAAAAACAATCATTAAGCCTTCACCTCTCTTCATCTTCTTTCCTAACCACCTCTTATAATCAAGTAGTTTAAATGCAATGCTTTAATATCTGATGTGTGTTTGTGCCGTCTCAGTTTTAGGTGTCATTGTTTGTATGGAGAAGTTATGTCATATCAATCTAAACAAAACTATTGTAAGAAATCAATATCAGCTTACATATTTTAGTACTTTTTATACTGGTATAACATAAATCATGTATTGTTTGTGATCACATCTCATTTAATACTTCACACTGTTCATATTCTGACCCGTCACAGTATTTCCTCACATAATTCGTCTCTATACTAAACTTTTGAATCACAGATCATTCATAATGACATCATCAGTCACAGATAAACATGATTTATCCTTAATCAAGCTTTCAGAGAGCAGAGACAGTTTATTCTTTAGTTGTTATGATTTAAAAAAGACACTATATTATGGTCCAGTGTTACATAAAACATGAGAGCTATTTCAACGAATTATATTAAATGTGAAAAATGAGCATTGTTAAAATGAAATGTGTCAAATATATTTCCTTTTTTGTACATTGTGGGTCACATTAGGGGACGATATCAGATTTCAGGCTAAAAAGAAAATGTGTTTTTACAGCTTTCGGAGGTACAAATGGGTCAAATTTGTGTTCTTTTTGTGTATTTTACAGTCAGCACAGATTAATGATTGTTTGTCTGATTCGAGAACTAAACTGAAACGTTTTAATGGTGATACACAGCAATGGAGACGGACGTGAACTTCACTCCACAATGAACCTCAACTGCTGCGAAGACGGTAAAAATATTTTTTGTTTTTTCTTTCTAACTTCTAGAAAGACTAAAAAATCCTGCAAGAGATGAAATAGTGTTAATTTATAACAAAGTAAATATATATAACCAATCTGCATTTTAAGTTTTGCCTTAATAGTTTCACCTGTGTGTGTGTGTGTGTGTGTGTGTGTGTGTGTGTGTGTGTGTATTGTTTTAGGTGTCCCTGCACGCGATGATAAAAATGCCAGTCAGCTGATTATCAGTAATCATGGCGCAGAGTGTGACGGATCTACAAAAAGGTAAAAGATCACTTATATTCAGTGTTGGGGAGTAAATAGTTACATGTCACAGCGTTACATCATTTAATTTATAAATAAATGTAACTAATCTGTTACAGTAAAATGTGTCATTAAATTACAGTTACTGATGAAAATGTTGATGATTATAAAGGAGGTTACATCTGAAGTCAGACCTTTAAGATTTTACTCAGGAGGGTTTTTTCCTCATTTTTTAATATTGAACATGTTACTGAATACATATATTGCTGTTTTTAATTCTTTGAAATCAATATTTTTATATGTATTTAGTAAATAAGTCATGACGTGGGCTTATTAGGAGCACACATGAGCTTAAATGGAGTCACAGTACCAATTAAACCCACTTTATTCATCAAATATCTTTATTTTATATTCCAACATCTACATGAACTAATGAATACATTTTCACATGAGATATAAATGTTGCTTTATAAGAAATGATCTCCCTTATAAATCATGTCAGTATCCATGAAAAACACTTACCCTAACAGCTGATCTTAGATCTTAGGAAGGAAGGAAGGAAGGAAGGAAGGAAGGACAGATGAAGGGAACATTTACCCTTACTGCTGATCTTAGATCTTAGGAAGGAAGGACAGAAGGACAGATGGAGGGAACATTTACCCTAACAGCTGAAAACATTAGTTAGAACATTAGAAAAGTCATCAAATGTAAAGTTACATTACTTTGATTAAGTAATTAAAATAGTTACATTACTTATTACATTTTAAATAGAGTAACTAGTAATCTATTACATTTCCAAAGTAACCTTCCCAACCCTGGTTATATTAATATTAAAAAAACAACAGCTTTTAAAATATTGAACTTTCAAAGGTTTATTTTATCTAAAACTGTTTATACATGGTAGAGAAACCTGAAGTTACTAAATCTACTGTAGATTATCTAGACTGAAGTGTCTCAACTCTAAACGTCTTAATTCTCCCTTTCCTTCTGTGTCAGTTTCCACCCTCAGGTCCGCTGGTACCAGACGTCCGACTCGGTGGTCGTCACGGTGAAGCTGTCGAACCCGCAGAGTCAACGCTGCGACTTCTACCCTGACCGAGTCGTTTACAGGTCTGTGAGGAGCAGACCGCCAATGATCGCTCACTTACTGCACAACACATCCGACATTCAGTGGAGCTCTCGATCCAGAGCTCTGTACACCGGTGGGAGCGGATACATGTTTAGCATGGCGAGCCTGTGTGTGCATTAGACACAGAGAGATATGAGTTTACAGCTTCTGATTGGCTGGCAGGTCAAACATAGTTCTGGTTTACAGTATTAATAATGTGTGTAGAAGCAGTTTCATGAAGTGTTTCTGTTTATCTGTTGTTGTGAATAATGCTGCTTCTGAGCTGCTTCACAGGTTAGGATGTAATCAATCTATGACATCATGTGACACAAAATGTTGCGCAATGCAGTCCAACAAAATACAGCCAAGAGTTTCCTTTGAATGAAGTGTGACAGAACTGGTTGGTTCTGGTTAGGTTTGGGTTTCTGTAACAGTAACATCATGGGTTTAAACTACCTACAGATGTTTCTGTAATCACAGTTTTGGTTTTTCAGTCAATTTAGTTTTGTAATAAAATGTTTTCAAATTGTTTTTTAGCGTCACATCATTATTATTATTATTATTATTATTATTATTATTACATAGGTATATGATTATTATATTATAAACTCAGTTATACATATACACATATACAAACATTTTACCTTCTTTTAAAACTGACTGATATGTTGCTGCAGTTACATTTTAGACGTCATAGTGATGAGTTACATACTTTAAAATATAGTTACCATACAGACTAGTTCATCTTGGTTTCTCTTGTATAGTTAACAACGTTTTAGTCTACGTAACGTAAGCTAACGACACAAACGTTGGTATATTTAACTTAGCGATAGGCTAGTTAGCATTGCTCAGTAACACGTTAATAATAAAATCTAGACAGACTTTAAAAAGTAACGTTAGCATGATTAATCGTACCAAAGATGTGATGTTATGTTAGTGAACTCACGTTAACGTATTAAACAACTTAACGTGATATTTTAACAACATTTATTTTATAATATTTTAATGAAATTTTTTTGACTGATCCATTGCAAAAGGTACACCGTTGACAATACCAAAGCCTGTGATCGCTTTGGAGCCAGAAATAGTATTTTTAAAGGTTGTAAATGTTGTCAGACTTAAAGACGGAACAAGAGCACCGTCAGAAACAGGTTTCTAGCTGACGTTTGTATTTATTGCAGACATTCAGCCAACAATGTCAACGTTATGTAGTTTGTGACGTAACTACGGTGTTGTTATTTTCACACGTAAAGAAAAAGTTCAGTTAAAGTTAAGAAGTGAAGCGTAGAGGTGCGCTGGCTGCCTGAGCTTCAGTAGCTGGTATCTGCACCTCTGGCTTCGTCGTGAGCTTTAACAAGCACCATGCTGTTTGTTGGTGGGATGCCAGTGAGGGATCACAACCTTACCGCTGCACTCACAAATCTATAACTGGTGGATTGAGGCACCTGTGGGGCGGCTGTGGCTCAGGAGGTAGAGCGGTCGTCCTCCACTTGGAAGTTTGGCGGTTCGATTCCTGGCTCCTCCAGTCTACATGTTGATGTGTTCTTGGGTAAGACACTTAAACCCAAATTGCTCCCGTTGCTGTGCCAATGGTGTATGAATGGTTAAATTCCCCCCCAGGTTCGCACCCTGCGTGGTAGCCCCTGCCATCAGTGTGTGAATGAGTTGTAGTGTAAAGCGCTTTGCGTGGTCGTAAAGACTAGAAAGGCGCTATATAAGTACAGTCCATCTGTGCAGGTCTGTGGAGAAATATTGGAGATAAGCAATGTTAGGACTGCAGTGCATATATATTATGAACTAGATAGGAAAAATAATAATAATTCATAATGATAAATAATTATGAAATAATTATATGAGCAAATAATTGGTGCTACAAGAGCTAAAATATTCTCTAAAAACTCTGTAAAGGTGCATGTTTAATAAAAAATTTAACATTTAAGATAATTTAAGATCGAACCAGCTCATGATAGTGTTAAATATCTCAGTATAGCATCATCTCTGTAAAACATGAGGGAAAACACAGCTTGGTTATGTCTAAATGTAAAAACAAGTTGGGCTATAAAGCACCTCGAAAGCTTTCTAATATGTTACATCTTGTTGGTTTAAACCACATAAAAACTAAATGTGTTTTTTACTGAGTTTATGTGTCCTACTGTTTCTAAGCTGGGGGCTCTGATGAAGACTTTACCATCATACTCTCTAATGGTTTTTCACGCTTTTATGAACTTAATGTTTAATTGATGATTTGAAACCAGGCGGGGAGTTCCTCTGACATGAGGCCAACGTGGAAGTAACTTAAAACTGCATTCTATCAAAAGGCCACCAGGGGGCGACCGTTTTGGTGTCAAAGGGACTTCCGTCTCTATACAAGTCAATGGAGAATTCACCAACTTCTCACTTGATTTCTAACCTCAGTAAACGTTTTCAAAATGTGTTTATGGTCTCAATCGCTAGTTTAAAGCCTTCTTCAATGCAGTATGATGTTCATTTGGGACATTTTGGCCTCCCTGATTTTATATGTGACGATAAAGCAGGGTATGCATTAGGGCGTGGCTACGTGGTGATTGACAGGTTGATTGGTTCACAGGTTCAGGAGGGCGCCTCATGCCCCTCCTGATGCCCATATAAGTAGAATCCCTGTTTTTATTTTCTCCCAGCATGCACCGGAAATTTTCAAGATGGCGCTGCTCAGATCCGATACTATTGGCCTCCGAGCAGCAGTCCACAAACCAATGGGTGACGTCACGGATGTTACGTCCATTTTATATACAGTCTATGGTTGGAACAAATTAAACAATAATCACAATAGCAATTTAGCACATGTACTGAGGACAGACTGAGTAACCAAATTTAAATAAAATAACTATAGGATACACTAGTTTGTACGAAGGCTTTAGACCTGTGGACATGAGAGAGGTGGAGATGTGCCTGTCATTATGGAGAAGGAGGAGGATAAGGAGGGTGGTGCTTTATTTACAGTCTGTGGATACATGGAGGGGAACTGCTTTGAATTTGTGTGAATGACCGTGAGTTAAAGAACGAAACCCTTTCTCTCTCTGTTGGTTGTGTTCAGCGGCAACGTGAGCGGTCGCTTCTACGGAGCCGATCTCAAGCTTCAGGGAAACATCGCTGCTGACCGATGCTGCTGGGAAATGAAGTCCAACGAGCCGGTCCTCAAACTGGTCAAACAGCAGCAGGGATACTGGGAGAGATTCCTCAAGAACAAGGTACCCCAGTTAGACCAACCATACATGGGTCAGTGATGTTTTACTGTGCCCATGTGGTTTAGTTTAAATTTAAAGGTTTAAAATATGAAAATAAACGTATGAATAACTTGCACACATTGTTTGTTTGTGGACCCAGCATCAAATTTCTGCTTTTAATCCATTTAGAGAGAATATATTAGAGGATTATGGTAAAAATGTCTAAGTGGTGTAACCATAAAAACTTCGTACTTCTTTCCTTTGTCCTTCTGTCCTTTCCCTTCCTCTTTTCCTTTCTCCCTCCCTCCCTCCTTCCTTCTTTCCTTCCTTCTTTTCTCCGTCCTTTCCTTCCTCCCTTCCTTCTTTCCTTTCCTGCTTTCCTTCCTCCCTCCTGTCCTTCCTTCCTTCCTCCTTCCTTCCTCCCTCTCTGCTTTCCGTCCTTCTTCTTCCCTTCCTCCCTCCTTTCCTTCCTTCCTTCCTTCCTTCCTTCCTCCCACCTTTCCTTCCTTCTTCCTCCCTTCCTTCCTTCCTTCCTCCCTCCTTTTCTTCCTTCTTCTTCCCTTCCTGCCTTGACTCGAGGACAACAGGAGGGTTAATCTACATGAAATTAATCCTGCAGTCACTTAAAATAGAATAGTTTATTATCATTGTTTCGGTATTTAAGGATCAATAACTTGCACACATTCTTTTTTTGTGGACCCAGCATCAAATTTCTGCTTTTAATCCATTTAGAGAGAATATATTAGAGGATTATGGTAAAAATGTCTAAGTGGTGTAACCATAAAAACTTTGTACCAAATAATTAAACTTGCTTAAAAACAGTAAATTGTCAATAAAACACCATATCAACTAGTTTGGCATGATCTTACATTATAACTTTATATTAAATAAAGGTAATGGAATACTATTGTTATCAATATTACATTTACTCTGGTAACCATGGAGATCAGGAACCTGCTGCTTTACTTCTTTTTCTTTCTTCTATCTTTCTTTCTTTCTTTCTTTCTTTCTTTCTTTCTTTCTTTCTCTCCTCTTTTTTCTTTCTTTCTCCTCTTCCTCCTTGTTTTCTCTTCTTCCTCCTTTGTTTCTTTGTCTTTTTCCTCCTTTGTTTTTCTTTCTTTCTCTCTCCTCTTTTTTCTTTCTTTCTCCTCTTCCTTGTTCTTTCTTTCTTCCTCCTTTATCTTTCTTTCTTCCTTTCTCCTCTTTTCTTTCTTTCTATCTTTCTTTCTTTCTTTCTCCTTTATCTTTATCTTTCTTTTTTCCTTTTTCCTCTTCTTTCTTTCTCCTTTTCCTCCTTGTTCTTTTTTCTCTTCTTCCTCCTTTATCTTTCTTTCTTTGTCTTTCTTCCTTCTTTCTTTCTCCTCTTCCTTCTTTCTTTCTCCTCTTCCTCCTTTTAGTTTTCTTTCTTTCTTTCATTGTGGATAAGATATGTAATATGTATCATTGTTTTGTGGTTACACCATTTGACATTTTCAGGAGCATTCAGTCTTACTTTTGGTAAAAAAAAAATGGTGCAAATGTTATTTCAAATAACATTTGAAATTTAGTATTTTTGTTGTTTAAAACCAACAAAAATACTAAATGTACATTTGAACAAACCTGATGCTGCTTTTAAAACTAGTTTAAGGTATTTATGAATTGCTCATCTTGCCAAACCTTATTTGTCACTGACCCAGATATTTTTGAGTTTGAGCTGCAGCAAAATAAGCAACAACATTTTTTTCTTTTCACAGAATATTTTTGTGAGTTACGACATGGACCACTTTGAAGAGGAAGAAGACGCAGCACCAAACGGTGAGAAACAGTCACTGAAAACCTGAAAATAGAGTGAAACATTGTCTTGGATAACCTGCTGTACTCCTGCTGTGCTTCACTGAGCTGACACCTGTTTGTTCTTCAGGTCCGCTGTTTGTGGGGAACACGGGAGAAGATAACTGGTACGTGAACTCAGAGAGCGGCAGTGAGAGTGACTGAAGACTGAAGATTTAACAGCAGTCTAGAGATAGAGGATGATGTGTGCTGTGTAGATTGTAAAACTACTTGAGGCAAGGTTGTGTTTTTGGGCCATATAAATAAAATTGACTAGTGGCAATCAACTGTTAGAAGCAGGGAAAGTGTCTGGTCTGCGTTTGTCAGGATTATCATGTAAAATATGACTAACTTCAGCTGTAGTGATCATCATCTCTGTTGAAACATTTATTAGAAACAGTGTTAAAAGGTCACTGTGGGACCCAAAGATCCACTATGGAGAGTCAGGTCACTGCAGGGCTGCTTTCCTCCTCCTACTGTTTATTAAAATAAAGAAGTTTAAATCTGTAGATCCACACAGACCCTGTTTACACCTGACATCATATTTAGTGTAAATGCTGTAAATGTGTCCTGATGCTTCCCTGGCAAAGACGTAACAGGACATGGGAGTTATTTTAGTCAATGGAAATGAGACAGATCAATCAAACTTTATTTGTGTCGCACTTTTCATACATCGTAGTGTAACACAAAGTACTTTACGTGGTCAAAAAACAGAGGAAACGCTGTCATAACTGTCATGAATCTGCAATGAGGAAACACAAGAGTTAAGATAACAATGTAAAAATTCAGAATACCCAAAGTATTTTAAATAATAATAACAATATATATAAGTATACACTATAAAATAAATAAATATTTCTTTCTTTTTCTTTGTTTTAATGAGCACAGAGGTAAGTGGTTGGATTAATCTGAACAGCTGGAATAGTCCACACATGTTTATTAGTTCTTAAGCACCAAAAAAGAAATCTGATGTTTGTCTGACTGATGTAATAGCTGTACATGGTGACCTTTGACCTTCTAGCAGAGCTAGCTATGACCCAAGTGATCAGCTCTAATAGAGACAGGTGTGAACAGGGATGTCTCTCAGCTGTCTGCTTGTGATCGGATCACCTGAGACGCAGGTTAATGTATAAACACAGTCTATAGACAAACCTTCTATAGTCACTTTTAGGCATAATCCAGTTATTTGAGGTGCTTCACATTTTAAAATTGAGTCATATAAAGAGATTTATTTTCACTTTTACATCGAGGAGTCTTTTTCTTTTAATACTTTGAACCGACAGATGGAAGAGGAGAGTCAGTCCGACTGTAACAGACATACTGATGTGCTGTTCTACATTTAGGATGAACTCTTCTTTTAAATGGAAATCCTGTTGAGCAACTAAATTCAGAGAAAATGAGAGAAAAATCCAGAAAAGTAAAACATTGTTCCTGCTCGGCCCACAGACTTTACATTGTGATGACATCACTGATTTTTTTTTAATTGCTTTTCTCTGCTTGAGGGAAGTGTAACAAATATAAAATCTCTATGGATCAAACATTCATAACAGAAAGAGTCATAATTATCTTTGTCTGCAGTTCGAGATGTCCTGTCAGCAGTTTTACAGACGTCTCTTTTACAATGGTAGTCTATGGGCCGGGGGGGGTGCAATACCGCGAGTGACCACTGGGATGACTTGTCTGCGAGGCTGAGTGATAGCACCCGATCCAGCTCTTATAATACATCCATGGTGGCATCTAGTGGTGTGATGCAACCAACTGATCACCCCTCTTCCTCCAAGCGTGTAGGAGAACAAATAGTGGCCTTAAAAAAACGTAGAATGACCCCTCTAGAACCAGAACCAGTGTTTGGTTATTGTAGAAACAAGACTTTACAATCTGTACAGCAATTCATAGAAACATACATCCTCTGTCCTTACATCCTCTGTCCTTACATCCTCTGTCCTTACATCCTCCATTGGAATAAGAAAAAATCCCTAAAAATCACTTTAATTGAGGGAAAAAATGTTACTGAAGTTTTACTGTTTTACTTTATTTTTTTGAAACTTGAATTAAAACGTTGGAGAAAAATTTAGCTCAGTCCATACTTTGATTTCTTAGAGGAGGAAAATATGAAGAAATTGATTTTGAAATGCACCTGAAGAACTTTTAGTTTTGTAATTTTAATTAATGGAGTTTAATTAATAGTTCATTTATTGAAAGCTTGATGAGCTGACTGTAAAAAGGGACTGTTTCATTTGTTCATTTCATTTGCATCTGTTGAGTGTTATTTGTATTGATACAGAAGTATTAATTCTCATTATAGCGATTGTAAAATCTTAATTGATGGTGAAACCTGAAGTTTGAGAAACTAGACTCTGCTCTTTGATGCTTGGTCTGTATTTTCTAACGCTTTATTTTATGTTGTGTTAATAGTTAATATTATATTTACATAGTCATAGTACAACAGATGGCAAACATATTCTCCTCTGTGAGTTATGAAACATAGTTACTGTACCACACAATATTTTGAAAAAGACATAATTTACTCATTTGAGACAAAGTTTATCACAGATTCCTCCGCCCGACCCGACGTAGCTTTAAGCTCCTGTCAATCAAACACAGACACCGACACACAGCCGCAGCCAACCGAGACATTTCCCCCAAAAACCTTCATCTTCATTCTAATAATACAATACATTGATTAAGTTTGACTAGTTTTAATATACCTTAGAAACTAAGTTAACCCCTTACATACTGTCCTTATATTTAAGAGCTGTAAAAACACCATATACATGTTTATTTTCTTAATGTGACCCACAGTTTACAAAAATAGAAATAAAATGCATCGTTTTTTTTATTTTGGTGTAGTTGATATACAGTTTTATACATGCAAAATTGACCTGTGTTTATTTAAAATGTAAAAAAAATCAGCAGTAAAACCTGTTGTATTCATCATATTCTACAAAATTGTAGAACTGTGATTGTAATCGAACAGTTATTAAGCCTCCTGTTGTCCTCGAGTGAAGGAAGGAAGGAAAGATAGAAGGAAGGGAAAAAGGAATGATGGAAGGAAGGAAGAAAGGGAGGAAGGAAAGAAGGAAGGAGGGAGGGAGGAAGGACAGACGGAAGGAAGGAAGGAAGGGAGGAAAGAAGGAACAGTCAAAACAGACGGGGTCAATTTGACCCGGGAGGACGACACAAAGGTTAATGACTGATTGTGAATTGGTGTAAAGGCTAATTATGAGTCAGAATATGAACAGTATGTAAAGGGTTAAATATACCGGCAGCAGGTGGCTCTTTACTCATGGAGCTTTTATTGCACTTCACTGCTCTTTCACTTCACCTGGTTTATAAGATTTCAAAACAAAAGTTCCAAAGTGCTTCACATTAAAAAAAACATCAAACAAACGTGATAATAACAAATTTAATAGTTATAAAGTAGAAAATAGTCATATTTCCCTCTGAGATGTAGAAAGTAGCATCACATGGAAATACTACAGTGAAGTACAAGAACCTCAACATTGTAGTTAACCCTTACATACTGTTCATATTCTACCCTCACAGTTTGTCCTCCTCATAAAAAGTGTCTATACCAAATGTTGAACCACAGATGTTAGATTTTACTGAAAGTGAAAATGAGCTGAACTTTATGGAGGTGTGAGGTTTATAGTAGAACCATTAGAGCCATCAGTCTTCACTGCTACATCATAAAAAGAAAACCTCATAATTACTATCTTATTAACCCTCCTGTTATCCTCCCGGGTCATATTGACCCCCGTCTGTTTTGACTGCGAAGGTAGAATATGAACAGTATGTAAGGGTTAACTACAATGTTGAGGTTCTTGTACTTTACTGTAGTATTTCCATGTGATGCTATTTTCTACATCTCAGAGGGAAATATTGTACTTTCAGCCTTAGTTACTTTTCAGATTTAAATTTTACATTAATGATGAGCTAATACATGATACACACATAGTTTAAGATCCAAAGAGGTAAAACTCACCTATATTTTCATATATATTCTTTAATTTAATCATTTAACTTTTAATTACAGTGTAAGTGCATTATGAAGGGATCTTCTAATGGTCAGTATGAACAGGAGGAATGACTATAGCAAAAATAGTGAACCCAACGTTTGTAAAAAGTTATTTTTATGATCAATTTTCAACATTTTACCACGGACATAAACAGCATTACATTGGTGGGGCCTGTGTTTAAAAAGGTGTCTTACAAGGCTGAAACCTACAGCTGAACACATCTTTAAATGTTTTCTATCTTAATTTGTTCTTTTTTTATAGAGTTTTCAGCCTCCTGTGTAAAAATACTTGAGGTGAATATTTAACTTGATTTTGTGGCACAAGACTAAAAGTTCACAGGGTTGAATATACTTGCAGTCTGTTGTTGAGATGTGACAGAATCTACCTCCAGTTTAAAGAAGGTCAGATCTGAATGACTTGTATTTCAGTTTTCTACTAAATTGTACCACTTTAACAAAGATGAGTGTGAATCTGATTTCTTTTACTTGTGTAATAATCTGATGAATGTTTATGTTGTTAATCCAGTAAAATAAAGCAGTTATTATTGGTTCAATCATTTCACAGTTTGTCTTTTATCTGTGATGTCAGCCGGTCCTGTGCTCGTTTCAAATTCGGGGATTAACTGAATACACACACATTGAATTTAAAAGTTGGCAAAAGTTACCAAAGACTCTTACAAATCAGTTAAAAGCAGGCGGGGAGTTCCGGTCCTCTGAAATGAGGCCAACGTGGAAGTAACTTAAAACTGCATTCTATCAAAAGGCCACCAGGGGGCGACCGTTTGGTGTCAAAAGGACTTCCGTCTCTATACAAGTCAATGGAGAATTCACCAACTTCTCACTTGATTTCTAACCTCAGTAAACGTTTTCAAAATGTGTTTATGGTCTCAATCGCTAGTTTAAAGCCTTCTTCAATGCAGTATGATGTTCATTTGGGACATTTTGGCCTCCCTGATTTTATATGTGACGATAAAGCAGGGTATGCATTAGGGCGTGGCTACGTCGTGATTGACAGGTTGATTGGTTCACAGGTTCAGGAGGGCGCCTCTTGCTCCTCCTGATGCCCATATAAGGAGAATCTGTGTTTTTATTTATTATTTATTTATTTTTCCCGGCATGCACCTGAAATTTTCAAGATGGCGCTGCTCAGATCCGATACTATTGGCCTCCGAGCAGCAGTCCACAAAACAATGGGT
Organism: Scomber scombrus; assembly: GCF_963691925.1. Taxonomy (NCBI): domain Eukaryota; kingdom Metazoa; phylum Chordata; class Actinopteri; order Scombriformes; family Scombridae; genus Scomber; species Scomber scombrus. Next base: position 2,518,616 of record NC_084975.1, on the reverse strand, counting down.
GTGGTCACGGATGTTACGTCCATTTCTTATATACAGTCTATGATAAGTACCAAAGACTTACAAATGAGTTAAAAGAGAGCTTGTTGCACACATTACTGCTCTCCACTGATATAACTAGCCTATGTGTGCGTAAGGTGTTTACCTGTAAATGAGTCACTGGTCACCGAATATAATAAATACTGAATGAGTCAAAGAAAACAAAAACTCAGACTCGAACTTCAGTCAGCCAGCTGCTATCTGCCCCGTTCTTTGTAAAGATATAAAATGTTTATGAGTAAGCCTCAGAGCTGCTGTATGTGAGTTATACCTTTGGACAGAGCCAAACTGTTTCCCTCTACTTCCAGCTTCATATTGACTGTAGAAACTAGAGAATGGTATCAATCTTCTCTGCCAACTCTCAGCAAGTAATTAATTAGCTGAATTTATAGGGTTATTTTTTTCTGTGTTGTATAAGTCATGTATTTGATACATGCATTAGTACTTTTTGATGTCACACTTTTAGACCTGTCAATGTTTCTAGTATTCAGCTCTGATCTGTTCCTCTATCAGATTATAAGCTTTGTGTTACTTTCTGTATACATAGATAAATCATAAGAAACATGTAAATCATGTGATGTGTTGTCTGTTTTTAATGAGAACATAAATCTGTTATCACAATAGAACAATACTATAAATTTGAAGTGTAGATTAAACCTTGTTGTTCTATGACAGTAATGTACCTGGATGTATTTATTAACATGGAGATCAAAAGCTTTTGGTTAAATTCTGACAGTTTTACTTAATAATAGTTTAATAGAGCAGTACAGTAATTTTGTATGTTTTAAAATTGTTAAAGGAATAGTTCAACATTTTGGAAAATATCAGCGTATTTTCTCTCTTAGTGCAGGAAGTCGCTGCCAAGAAATAATCAGCAACCACCATAAAACTGCAGTTTGTACATTTACAATTTGATCTTTTGAAAGATATAACATGTTAATGAGTAAGCCTCAGAGCTGCTGTATGTGGGTTAATAGTAGTATAAGTCATGTATTTGATACATGCTTTAATACGTTTTGAATTCACACTTTTAGACCTGTCAATGTTTCTAGTATTCAGCTCTGATCTGTTCCTCTATCAGATTATAAACTTTGTGGTTTTTTCTGTATACAGAGAAAAATCATAAGAAACATGTAAATCATGTGATGTGTTGTCTGTTTTTAATGAGAACATAAATCTGTTGTCACAATAGAACATTACTATAAATTTAATGTTATTTTTGTTTAAATGTGTTGGTAAAATTACACATCTGAACCAAAACTAAAATAGGTGCTTCTCTGTTTCAAAACAATACATACATGATATTATCATGAGTCATTTCAAAGTCTAGTCTCATAAACCTAAACATGCTGAAAGTGTTCATACCTCTGGGACTTCTGGGAAATGACACAGATAACATTCAAACCTCTCTCCCTCATGAAGGTGGCTGTCTCTGTGATGCTTAGCTTTGTTTCATCGTAAAGTCTCAACTGACTTCACACACACTGATATCACATTCAGATAAATCCTGAAGTCAAAGACTCATCCAATTCTTAGACTGTTGTTTTTTTAGTTGGAGACTCAGCATGAACTGTTGGCTGAGTTATTAATATTCTGTCAGTGCTGCGCTCACTGCTCGTTTCTGCTGCCATCAAGTGGAAAAACCAGTTATTGCAGGTCCATATGAACAGTGAAAGACATTTTCCTCTCTGTAATAATTCCTCCTGTTCATACTGACTATTAAAAAGTAGATGATCAGCTTCTATTGAGCTTCATCAGTGTGAGTTAGTCATATCAAGTGATATCTGACACATTTACAGTCTTTTTAGCATCAGATTCCCTCTTAGTGTTTCCTGTTGAGCTGTGGTGTAACCATAGTAACACAAAGACTTTGGTACTAAAAACACTGTAACGTTAGAAGATGAAGATTCATAGAAGACTCATTCAGACGACTGAAGCTTCATATTAGCTTCAGATTAACTTTTAAATCCATGTTTCCACAGAAGGAGGACTGTGGATTTAGTCCTCCATCACTTCCATTGTAAACATGATGAAGGGATCTTCTAATGGTCAGTATGAACAGGAGGAATCATTACATCAAGAAAAACACACTTCATGTTCATTTGGGCTCCTGAATATGACTTTCCTTTAATATACCTTTTCTCTATTGGTAAATAGGAGAATATAATTAAATATAAAGGAACAACATAGAAGCAAATTTTTCTGACAATTTTATTCTTCACAAAATTATGAAAGAGTATTAAAAAAGGTTTTCTTTACTTCCATTGTTCTGGTTTTAACAGTACAATCACTAATTCTGAATAAGAAAGAATCATTTAATTTAAGGAGCAATTATTAAAGTAAGTTTCAGAGCTCCACATCAAAGATAAAATCATCTCACTGTGAAACTACTTTTACTTCATTAAAGGATCTAAGACCTTCTTCCATCACTGATCATATGTTGTTTTTAACAGACATACTTTTGAATTCATCTCAGTGTCACATAAGTAACAAGAAAAACAAAAATTACAAATGTTCTAAAGGCAAGAAAAGTGAAAGAGATTAATCAGTTTGTACAAAAGTAAGAAATGTGAGAAAAAACAATATCATTATCAACAGCTGGTGTACATTATCTTCAAATAATTTCATTTATTCTATTAGTTATGTATGTACACAGTTACAGTGTAGCAGCATCACTGAATACTACACTTAGCTTCATCTTCTAATTTTTTAATCCGTGCCCGCTGCTGAGCGTTTTCAGCTTCCACCAAAGCCCGTCTCTGTTTCTCCTCCTCCAGCTTCTTTTTCTCCTTCTCCAGCTTCTTTTTCTCCTTCTCCAGCTCATCATGCAGAGCCCTAGAGAGACCCACTGAGGCACGAGTGAGCCTGTGGTGCTGGTCGTTGAGTTCATCTCTGTATTTACTGAACATAATCATGAGCTCCATCCTGTTTTTGTTGGTTAATTCATCTATCAGTGTTTTAGTTGACTGCAGAACACCTCCCACTTTCTCCAGAGCAGAGTTTAAATTCGGAGATACTTTGTCCCAGCCCTTTTCTTTGATTGAATTCAACAATCTCTGCAGTTCTTTGACTGTTTCAGCAATCTTCCTGCATTGCTCCTCATTTGTCTTCACATCCTGGCATTTTGTGCAGATGTACAATGCTACCTTAATGATAGGAGTTATAACTTTGATCTCTACGGCCACATCCATGTTGGAGCCCCGAGCCTTACGGGGATTTGCACTGAAACAGAAAAGAGCAGCATTAATTAAACATGAACACATGGAGACAATAATTATAGTTGAGACAGAGATGTTGGACTGAGCAAAGATAAACTGAACTGACCTGAGATGAACTGAAGTAATGTGAAATTATGATGAACTAAATATAATTATTAACTAAGTTGAACTTTTAACTGAAGCTGGGTAATGTTTTCAAACTTATATGTGATCATTAGAGTCTACGATACGTCCTTCACATTTAAAACGACCATATACGTGGTTTGACCAGAACAACACATAGGAGTGTTTTATAATATTGTTTATGTAGTAGTTGAAACTAGCTCCTCCTCCAGCAGCTCCAGCATTAACATGATGCTTACACATATAGTAGATGCTTTGCTTGATGCTTTTAATGCTTTTTGTTGATAACTCTTCTGTATTTTTACTGAAGTCGATTTTTTTGTATTCAGAATTTGTAGTACAGTATGTTTAGATTGTTGTATCCATGGTTCACCTCAGGATCTGAATACTTCTTCCACCACTGCTAAAGGTGACATTAATGCAGCAGAATGTGGTGACTTAAAGGTCAGAGAAAGTAACATGAAGGTTTATGTTTCAACTTCAGAACTGTCTTGGTGAGTAAACCAGTGATGAGGAGTCCTTACCTTCTGAGTGAGTAGTGGATCAGGCTGTGGTTGAACTGGGCTGATTCAGATGTGATTGTGTTTAGCTGTGTGTGAACAAGGTGACACGTCACTGGATGAATCAAGAATAACCAAATTGACAAATTAGCAAAACAACTGCCCCACAATTTCACAATTTTCCAAGTGCTTCTTAAAAGCAGTATGAACAGGAGGAATGATTAGGACAAGAAAAACCTGTTTCAGTGTTCATTTAAACTCCTGACTTTAAGACTGACTTTGTGAACCCATCCTTTAATCTCCAGGAGTCAGAGTCTCAATTCAATTCTGAATTTGTGACAGGACTATAAGTCATTATTTATGGAGCACATGCAGCCTGACACAGCTTCAGCAAACTGAGGGAACATTTTAAATGTCCACATACAGTAGTTTATAATCATGTTGTTGTGATGTGGCTCCAATAATTAACAACAAAAAAAATCATCAGATAATAATAATAATAATAATAATAATAATAATAATAATAACAATAATAATAATAATAATAATAATAATAATAACAATAATAATAATAATAATAATAATAATAATAATAATAATAATAATAATAATAATAATAATAACAATAATAATAATAATAATAATAATAATAATAATAATAATAATAAAAACAAGGCATCTTATCAATTTACTGGAAGGACAGAAGAACCATAAAACACAAAAACAACATTGACCCTAACCTTACACACCTTTGTTTCCATCCATTGTATCAAATAAATGACCTCAATTTTATGGTTATTATTCATTCTTTTTCTACTTTTTTAAAAATGTATTTATTGCACCTCTGACCTCGGTGGTAACCTACAGAATTTATGGAGGCAATAAAATGTTTCCATATCATCAGCAAATGAACATCTTTACATGAATACACTGAATGAAAGCAAAGTGGGATAACAACAGTATTTACACTACTAAAAAAGTCTGAAAAAAATCTTAAGATAAGATCTGCTACTAGAAATATAATCATACTAACATCCTTTGATGTGTATTTTCAGTTTTTATAAAACCTAACAGAGAACTGAATATATTTGGATGTCTGATAGAGAATAAGTTGTTTATGCAGTTTGTTAGTAAAATAATTATAATAGTTATTAAGTGAGCCCATTAAATTATAACAACTACTGATTACATTACTCAGACATCAGATTACTATTTACATCTTTTCAAACCTTTGATTTCTACAGAAATATGAGACTATAATTAAACTGTATGTCATTTATCACACATTGTTCTGACTTATGATGGTAACTCTGTCAGAAACAACCTACCTAGAAATAACCTACTGGACTTTATGGAAACAATAAAATGTTTCCATATCATCAGCATATTAACATGCTTACATGAATACTCTGAATGAAAGTAAAGTGAGCAAATAACAGTATTTATACTACTAAAAAAAGTCTGAAAGAAATCTTAAGATTCCTTCATCAGATCTGCTTCTAGAAATATAACCATGCTTCTGCTTTGTTTTTCAGTTTTTATAAAACCTAACAGAGAACTGAATATATTTGGATGTCTGATAGAGAATAAGTTGTTTATGCAGTTTGTTAAAGTCATTATAATACAGTTATTAAGTGAGCCCATTAAATTATAACAATTACTGACACAAAGTGATATTTCTCATCATGTGTTTTGGGTTGGGTTTTAGATTAAGAATAAAACATTAATACTTGTTGAATTTACAGCTCGATATATGATAAAACTTTAAAGTGGAGCTCGTACCTGTGCTGCAGTGAAGTCTGTCTGCTGAGGTCTGATCAATCAGGAGCGTCTGCTTCAATGAAACTTTCACACGTCCTTTTATCTTCTTGAAAGAGAAAGAGATAGAAACAGGTGGGAGGTCTGTAATTAAAACAAGTAATTAATTAACTGTATTTATAGGGTTATTTTTTCTGTGTTGTATAAGTCATGTATTTGATACATGCTTTAATACGTTTTGATGTCACACTTTTAGACCTGTCAATGTTTCTAGTATTCAGCTCTGATCTGTTCCTCTATCAGATTATAAGCTTTGTGTTTTTTTCTGTATACAGAGAAAAATCATAAGAAAGATGTAAATCATGTGATGTGTTGTCTGTTTTTAATGAGAACATAAATCTGTTGTTACAATAGAACAATACTATAAATTTGAAGTGTAGATTAAACCTTGTTGTTCTATGACAGTAATGTACCTGGATGTATTTATTAACATGGAGATCAAAAGCTTTAGGTTAAATTCTGACAGTTTACTTCATAATAGTTTAATAGAGCAGTACAGTAATTTCATATGTTTTAAAATCTTTACAGGAATAGTTCAACATTTTGGAAAATATCAGCGTATTTTCTCTCTTAGTGCAGGAAGTGCTGCCAAGAAATAATCAGCAACCACCATAAAACTGCAGGTTGTACATTTACAATTTGATCTTTTGAAAGATATAACATGTTAATGAGTAAGCCTCAGAGCTGCTGTATGTGGGTTAATAGTAGTATAAGTCATGTATTTGATACATGCTTTAATACGTTTTGATGTCACACTTTTAGACCTGTCAATGTTTCTAGTATTCAGCTCTGATCTGTTCCTCTATCAGATTATAAGCTTTGTGGTACTTTCTGTATACAGAGAAAAATCAAAAGAAACATGTAAATCATGTGATGTGTTGTCTGTTTTTAATGAGAACATAAATCTGTTATCACAATAGAACAATACTATAAATTTATTGTTATCTTTGTTTAAATGTGTTGGTAAAATGACACATCTGAACCAAAACTAAAATAGGTGGTTCTCTGTTTCAAAACAATACATACATGATATTATCATGTGACATTTGAAAGTCCAGTCTCATAAACCTAAACATGCTGAAAGTGTTCATACCTGTGGTACTTCTGGGAAATGACACAGATAACATTCAAACCTCTCTCCCTCATGAAGGTGGCTGTCTCTGTGACGCTTAGCTTTGTTTCATGGCTGAATTATTAATATTCTGTCAGTGCTGCGTTCACTGCTCGTTTCTGCTGCCATCAAGTGGACAAACCAGTTATTGCAGGTTTATAGGATAGTCTCTTTTTAAACAGTAAGTGTCCATATGAACAGTAAATAGATTTTAAAAGTAGATGATCAGCTTCTATTGAGCTTCAGCAATGTGAGTTAGTCATATCAAGTGATATCTGACACATTTACAGTCTTTTTAGCATCAAATAACCTCTTAGTGTTTCCCTGTTGAGCTGTGGTGGAAGTATAGGAACACAAAGACTTTAGTCCTCCATCACTTCCATTGTAAACATTATGAAGGGATCCTCTAATGGTCAGTATGAACAGGAGGAATCATTACAGCACGAAAACACTGCTTTAATGTTCATTTGGGCTCCTGACTGTTGGTTTAAGACAGACTTTCCTTTAATATACCTTTTCTCTATTGGTAAATAGGAGAATATAATTAAATATTAAGGAACAACATAAAAGCACATTTTCTGACAATTTTATTCTTCACAAAATTATTAAAGAGTATTAACAAGAACTTACTTACATTGTTCTGGTTTTAACAATACAATCACTAATTCTGAATAAGAAAGAATCATTTAATTTAAGGAGCAATTATTAAAGTAAGTTTCAAAGCCCCACATGAAAGATAAAATCATCTCACTGTGAAACTACTTTTACTTCATTAAAGGATCTAATACCTTCTTCCATCACTGATCATATGTTATTTTTAACAGACATACTTTTGAATTCATCTCAGTGTCACATAACAAGAAAAACAAAAATGACAAATGTTCAAAGGGCAAGAAAAGTGAAAGAGATTAATCAGTTTGTACAAAAGTAAGAAATGTGAGAAAACAATATCATCATCAACAGCTGATTTACATTATCTTCAAATTATTTCATTCATTCTATTACTTGTTTACGAACACAGTTGTAGTGCAGCAGCTTCACAGAATAATACACTTAGACTCAGACCTAGACATAGACTCACGTCGTCTTTCCATCGAAGCCATTTTGATGTTCATCCGTTTCAGCTCTTCACACAGAACCTCATTGAGCTGAACGGAGACATCAAGGAGCGTTTGGTTCAGGTTGTCGAACTTATCTCGGTATTTAAAGGCCCTAAGCAAGCGCTCCATACTTTTGGCATTGTTGAACTTATGTATTAGTTTATCAGCTGACTGCACAACATTTTCAATGTTTATCAAAGTGGACTTCAGTTTCGGAGATATTTCTTTCCACTCGCCCTTTGTGATAGACTTCAGTTCTTGGGCTATATTGGCAAAATGTTCACACCTTTCTTCATTATTTTTCACCTGGTCGTACCGTTTGCAGATTAAAGGAGTGAGTTGTGTTATGACACTTAAGGCCCCTTCTAATTCATCCTGATCCATAGTTGGCCTGAAACAGAATAGAGCAGCATTAATCAGACATGAACACATGGAGACAATAATTACAGCTGAGGCAGAGATGGAGGACTGAGCAAAGATAAACTGAACTGACCTGAGATGAATGTAAGTAACGTGAAATGATTCTGAACTAAAGTGAACTTAACCGAGGTTGTAACGTCTGCAAACTTATATATAAGTACTAGAATTTACTATACGTCCTTCAAATTAAAACGACCATACAGTCCCCTCCAAAAGTATTGGAACAGTGGGGCCAATTCCTTTATTTTTGCTGTAGACTGAAAACATTTGGGTTTTGACATCAAAAGATGAATATGAGACAAGAGATCAACATTTCAGCTTTTATGTCCAGGTATTCACATCTGGATCTGATACACAAATTAGAAGATAGCATTATTTGTAACGGAACACCACATTTTTAGGTGAGCAAAAGTATTGGAACATGTGACTGACAGGTGTGTTTTGTTGCCCAGGTGTGTCCTATTACATTGATTATCCAAACAATAAATAGCGCTGAATGTCTACGCTCTGTTTCAGATTTGGGTTTTGCCTGTGCAGACTTAGTTAATTATAGTTAGAGGTGTAACCAACATGAAAACCAGAGAGCTGTCTATGGGTGAAAAAAAAGCAATTGTGAAGCTGAGAGAAGATGGAAAATCAATCAGAGCCATTGCACAAACATTGGCCATAGCCAGTACAACCATTTGGAACGTTCTGAAGAAGAAAGAAACCACTGGTGTTCTAAGTAACAGACATCGAACGGGTAGACCAAGGAAAACAACAGCAGTTGACGACAGAAACATTGTGAGAGCTGTAAAGAAAGATCCTAAAACAACGGTTAGTGACATCAGCAACAACCTCCAGAGGGCAGGAGTGAAGGTATCAGAATCTACTGTTCGCAGAAGACTTCATGAATAAAAGTACAGAGGCTACACCAGGAGATGCAAACCACTCATTAGCAAAAAGAATAGGAAGGCCAGGCTGGATTTTGCCAAAAAGTACAGAGACGAGCCTCAAAAATTCTGGGACAAAGTTTTATGGACTGATGAGACAAAGATTAACCTTTACCAAAGTGATGGAAAGGCTAAAGTTTGGATAAAGAAAGGATCTGCTCATGATCCCAAACATACAAGCTCATCTGTGAAACACGGTGGAGGTAATGTCATGGCTTGGGCTTGCATGGCTTCTACTGGGACGGGCTCATTAATCTTCATTGATGATGTAACACATGATGGCAGCAGCAAAATGAACTCAGAAGTCTACAGAAACATTTTGTCTGCCAGTTTAAAGAAAGATGCAACCAAACTGATTGGGAGATCCTTCATCATGCAGCAAGATAACGACCCAAAACACACTGCAAAAACAACAAAGGAGTTTTTAGAGGTTTTAGACTGGCCAAGTCAATCTCCAGACTTAAACCCTCTAGAGCATGCATTTCACCTGCTAAAGAGGAGACTGAAGGGAGTAACCCCCCAAAACAAACAACAACTGAAAGGGGCTGCGGTGAAAGCCTGGAAAAGCATCACAAAAGAAGAATGCAAAACTTTGGTGATGTCAATGGTTCACAGGCTTGATGCAGTTATTGCAAGCAAAGGATTTGCAACTAAATACTAAGTCTTATTCACTTTAATCTATTTTAGGTCTTTCTGTTCCAATACTTTTGCTCACCTAAATATGTGGTGTTCCGTTACAAAAAATGCTATCTTCTAAGTTGTGTATCAGATCTAGATGTAAATACCTGGAAATAAAAGCTGAAATGTTGATCTCTTGTCTCATATTCATCTTTTGATGTCAAAACCCAAATGTGTTCAGTCTACAGCAAAAATAAATGAATTAGCCCCACTGTTCCAATACTTTTGGAGGGGACTGTATACCTGGTTTGAGCAAGTGACTCCATAACAACACATAGGAGTTTGTTTATAACATTGTGAATTAAGTAGTTGAAACACACATAGTAGTTAACTTTTCAAAAGTTACTTTTGTTGCAACACCTCTGTATATTTACTTAAGTAGAATTGTTTTGTATACAGAACTTTTATTTAAAATAGAGTATTTTTATATTGTTGTTTTGGTTCTTTCACTTAAGGATCTGAATATTTCTTCCACCACTGCTTATGAAGACAGAGGGTGACATAAATGCAGCAAAATGTGGTGACTTAAAGGTCAGAGAAAGTTAACATGAAGGTTTATGTTTCAACTTCAGAACTGAAAAAAACCCAATAATAATTAAAGCTGCAAGCAGCGATGACCGGGCCCAAGCTCCCCCGCCACGCCACTAATGAGCGAACCTTTCCGCGACGCATCTTCTAAGCCAAATGGCAACAAATATCTCCAAAATGGCACATATTTTTCAAAATGGCCGACTTCCTGTTGGAGTCAGAGTATGGGTCCAAGAGAGCGTCATTGGACGATACATATGTGTGCCACATTTCGTTTGTCTACGTCAATCTGGAGGGAGGGGCTCAATTTTCTTAATCTTCTACGGGGTGCAGTACCCCCATCTGGCCAGTAGTTCCTGTTAAATGGCGAAACGGCAAAATTCCTCACATCGCCACGAAGCAACAAAACCAGTAATCAAAAAGATTTTGATAACTTTTCATCTCCAATGTCTGAAGATGTTTCTGAGTGAATTTGAAGTCGGTCAGATTAAATCTCTAGGAGGAGTTCGTTCAAATACGAGGCATGGAAATCGCCCAAATCGCACATATTTTTCAAAATGGCCGACTTCCTGTTGGGGTGAGGCTATGGGTCCAAGATACTTTTTTGTGCGTCTTTACATGATACATATGTGTACCAAATTTCGTTTATCTATGTCAATCTGAGTTGAGGGGCTCAATTTTTTTGGGATTTTCTAGGGTGCGCTATTGTATCCAGTAGGTGGCGCTATGGAGCTAACGCATTATTGATACATATACGTGTTCAGGGCGGGACCTTCTACATGCGTGATTAATTTGGTGTAGATCGGACGATGTCTGTAGGAGTTATAAGGACTTCCTGCTTTTTGGCGAAGGATCAAATGGCGAAGGAAATTGTCGGCGCAGCCACGCCCAAACCGAATCCCTAATCAGAAAGGTTTTGATAACTTTTCATCTCCAATGTCTCAAGATGTTTCTGAGTGAATTTGAAGTCGGTCGGATAAAATCCCTAGGACAAGTTCGTTAAAATACGAGGCGTGGAAAACGCCAAAATCGCACATATTTTTCAAAATGGCCGACTTCTTGTTGGAGTGACGTCATGGGCCCCATAGACTTTTTTGTGCGTCTGGACATGATACATATATATACCAAATTTCGTTCATGTACGTCAATCTGTCACATTTTTATATTCGTTAGGGGGCGCTATTGAGCCATTTTGCGAAGTCCATTTATGCGAACCATAAAATATCAAATTTTTGGCCGGGTCTGATGTGCGCGCACATTTTTGTGAGTTTTGGGGCACGTTTAGGCTTTCAAAAAGGCGTTCGTTCCGGCAGAACTATAATAATAATCTCTACGATTACAATAGGGCCTTCGCACTGTAGTGCTTAGGCCCTAATTAAGTGTTTCCCACACAATTTTTTGTAGAGACTATGGTGGGTTTATTATTTATTTTTAGGGGTGCTGAGATCAAATTTAGGGGTATTAGAGCATCCCTAAAAAGGGGCTAAAATCGCCCCTGGTTTACAGAATCCACATTTTATGCCGCCTTCAATTCAATGGTTGTGTTGTTTGAAAATGTTTTATGGGATGACACATATCTCCATAAATGTTTTAAATGCTGTGTGTCGACATATTAATTTTGTCATTGAAGTTGAATTTACCTTTACCTTTAATTAAAACAACTAGTTAGAGATGTATGGGCCATCACTTTGTCCTTTTTGAACTACTAATTTTTTTAACAAGCTACTTTTTACTTTTACTTGAGTATATTTTTAGACCTGTACCTTTTACTTTCATCAACATTTAATCGAAGTAGTGGTACTTTTACTTGAGTAGAATATTTCAGTACTCTTTCCACCTCTGTTCATTTCTCATCATGTGTTTTGGGTTGGAATTTATAACTCGATATATAAATAAAACTTAAAAGTGGAGCTCGTACCTGTGCTGCAGTGAAGTCTGTCTGCTGAGGTCTGATCAATCAGGAGCGTCTGCTTAAAGGAAACTTTCACATGTCCTTTTATCTTCTTGAAAGAGAAAGAGATATAAACAGGTGGGACGTTTGCACCATGATCAGTATTATCAGTATTATCAGTATTACACCAACCCACTCCTCCTCCTCCCCTTTCATATTCATACATACTGTATTGTTGTAACTGGATGTTATTGCTTGTGCAGGGATAAAGGCTTTTGGTTTTACATTATAGTAGTTGTTTACTAGAGTAGAGTATTTCTCATGGCCGTAGCTACCATTGAGGACACCGAGGTCATGTCCTCGGTATGTTTTTCTTGAAGTTGAGTTTCATTGGGAAGTGAAAATAGCTGACGAGAAAAAATTATCCTTGCATCAACGGACCATCACATGACACATACTTGCAGATACCGCTGCCGTGTGAAAACGAAAGCAGTTGGCTATAGCCAGCGGCGGAGTGAGGCCTTGAAATCCACCGGGAATTATTTTCACCAGCCCCGGTGTTATGTCCCAACTGGTTTCCAATTTAACTGGTTTTCTTACCAAACAGCTCCAGCTGTGTTGCGATATAAAAATTAATTAATATATAAGTTGTGGTCTTCTTTTTGACCTTGGTATTTGAAAAATCCTGGCTACGGCCTTGGTATTTCTGTATGTCTTAGAACACGTCTAGAGTTAGTGCAGAAAGTCACTGCCAAGAAATGATGCCCCCCAAAAAATTCAATTTGTACTTTAAACTTTGGCCTTTGTACGGATTAAAGAAACGAGATATTACGTTTATAAGTGAGCTTCAGGGTTGGTTACCTTTGGACAGAGCCAGGCTGACTGTTTCCCTCTGCTTTCAGTCTTTATGCTAAGCTAAACTAATTGCCTTTTGGTTTCATATTTCATATGTTTTGGGTTGGGTTTTAGATTAAGACTAAAATGTTTATATGTGTTGAATTTATAACTCGATATATAAATAAAACTTAAAAGTGGAGCTCGTACCTGTGCTGAAGTGAAGTCTGTCTGCTGAGGTCTGATCAATCAGGAGCGTCTGCTTAAAGGAAACTTTGCAGCGCCCTATTGTCTTCTTGAAAGAGAAAGAGGAAGAGACAGGTGGGACGTCTGCAGCAGGCTGGCACCATGATCAGTATTACTCCTCCCACCCCAGACATCAACTTTTTGACTTCCTCCCATTAGAGAGGCAGTACAAGAGCCTCAAAGACCACAACACCAGCCCACTCCTCCTCCTCCCCTTTCATATTCATACATATTGTTGTACCTGGATGTTATTGCTTGTGCAGGGATAAAGGCTTTTGGTTTTACATAATAATAGTTGTTTACTAGAGCAGTAGAGTATTTCTGTATGTCTTAGAACACGTCTAGAGTTAGTGCAGAAAGTCACTGCCAATAATGCCCCCAAAAATGTTTAACTTAGAAATTAACTGAGCGGGGTATTTACAGTTGAAAAAGTCTACAGCTGTGTCATTAGTGTTTGAGATATTAAGTTATAAACTGAAGTATTAAAAATGTATTTTATCTCGTGAAAAGTGGATGCTTGTTTGAATTAAAATCTATCCAAAAGTTGTTGAGAGTTTGAACCAAAGATAGATAGATAGATAGATAGATAGATAGATAGATGGATGGATGGATAGATAGATAGATAGATAGATAGATAGATAGATAGATAGATAGATAGATAGATAGATAGATAGATAGATAGATAGATAGATAGATAGATGGATGGATGGATAGATAGATAGATAGATAGATAGATAGATAGATAGATAGATAGATAGATAGATAGATAGATAGATAGATAGATAGATAGATAGATAGATAGATAGATAGATAGATAGATAGATAGATAGATAGATAGATAGATTAATTCAAAAATCCTGCTTCTTTATTAGATTTTACATGATTTCATCACAGTCCTGTGAAAACGATGTATCTGCAAAATGTTCATGATTTGTGGGCTGAGAAAAGGCAGCTTTCAACTTTGTGACTGTAGATCTTTCGCTAAATGCACTTTATATACCATCTATGCACTTTAAATGATGAGTTTTATGTATGTATGTGTGTACATGGGTATGGGGTGTATGTATCTATATGTGTATATATTTTTTATTTTATTTTTATCTTCTCCTTTTATTTAAGTATGAGATGTGTGTGTGAGTGATGACTGAGGATGGAGCTGTTTACATTTCGTTGTATTGACCTCAATGCAATGACAATAAGGACAATTCAATTCAATTTTCAGATAATTCAAAGCATTTTTAAAAGGTTTGTTTTGCTTAGAAGGAGGAGGATATTCTCAACCCATGAAGAGTTTGTAACATGTTCATAAACAGTAAATAAAAAATTAATATGAATGGTTAATAATGCAATACTGTCAATGTCATCTTTATTTATATAGCACATTTAAAACAGCCAATGGCCTACCAAAGTGCTTTACAGTAAAATAAGCAGAAACAATAAAAATAATAAAAGCAATAAAAAACAATGAAATCAAAACAATAATACAGAGAAATATAACAGATAAAATACCCAAAATAACAGATAAAAGACCCAATAAAAGCGTCTATATTCCGCCATATAGGCCAAGGTTAACAACTGCGTTTTAAGCAGTGTTTTAAAAGTGGAGAGTATCACACAAGTATGGTTTTGCCAGCTGAGAAAAGAGGGGAAATGTGACCGTGTGTACCCACCACCAGTTCAAAGGGTCCTCAGTCAGAGGTTGGTGTTTTTTCATTTAGTTTATTTCCTCTTCGCGGCCCTTGCATAGGGGGTCTTGGGTTCTACTGTAGAGCAGAGGGGCCGTCTTTCATGGCTGTTCCTGTTCCCTCAGATACTAACTTATTATTTGAGATACTGAATCATAATTTTGAATTACAAAGTCATTATTTTGAGATAGTATTTTATTATTTTGAGATCCTAATCATTATTTTGAGTTTCTAAGTCATTATTTTGAGTTACTAAGTCATTATTTTGAGTTTCTAAGTCATTATTTTGAGTTACTAAGTCATTATTTTTAGATATTAAGTCATTATTCTGAGATAGTATCTAATTATTTTGAGATAATATTTCATTATTTTGAGATACCAAGTCATTATTTTGAGATACTGAGTCATTATTTTGAGTTACTAAGTCATTAATTTGATAGTATTTTATTATTTTGAGATACTAATCATTATTTTGAGTTTCTAAGTCATTATTTTGAGTTTCTAAGTCATTATTTTTTAGATAGTTCCTCATTATTTTGAGTTACTATGTCATTATTTTTAGATACTAAGTCATTATTCTGAGATAATATGTCATTATTTTGAGATAATATTTCGTTATTTTGAGATACCAAGTCATTATTTTGAGTTACTAAGTAATTATTTTGAGGAAAAAAATCTCATAATAATGACCTATATAATTTTCTTTTTTCATCATATTGTCAGTAATGAGCTTCCATACATACATTTAGTGTAAACACGTTAAGTCTCAAGAGGGTAAAAGCAGCAGTGACTCCTTCCACCAGTAGGGGGCAGCAGGGCTCTAACCTTCACCCAGTAAAAGCAGTAGCAGTGACGCTCCTTTCACCAGCAGGGGGCAGCAGGGCTCTAACCTGCACCCAGTCAAAGCAGTAGCAGTGACGCTCCTTCCACCAGCAGGGGGCAGCAGGGCTCTAACCTGCACCCAGTCAAAGCAGTAGCAGTGACGCTCCTTCCACCAGCAGGGGGCAGCAGGGCTCTAACCTGCACCCAGTCAAAGCAGTAGCAGTGACGCTCCTTCCACCAGCAGGGGGCAGCAGGGCTCTAACCTGCACCCAGTGAGCCTGAAAGCAGTAGCAGAAGAAGTAGCAGCCAGCTGATCGCAGCAGCTCTTGACAGGCGGAGGGTGTTTTTATCTGTGCCATGCCAAACCCTAAATGACCTGCGGGACTCACTGATAACAGGTAAAAACACTCACCTACTGAATATCACTCCTGTGTGTTCATGTTCACATACTAACCAGCTCACATTAGATATATTTAACCCTAAACCTGAGCTGTTTCTGGTTGTTTGAAGCTATCGTGCGCTAATGTTTAAAATGTCCGGTGTAACGGTTTATCTGGTGACCGTGTTATCTGGTGACCGTGTTATCTGGTGACTTTCTCACATTTTAGGATACGTTACTAGAGGTTGAATGAATAATCTGAACATGTTTCAGGGTTCCCACTGTCATGACATTCCTGGAAATGTTATGAAATGAGAATAACTGTTTCCCAGGCCTGGAAATGTTTTGGAAAACTATTGAATTAGGGATCAAAGATATAAGAACTTGGACCCTCCCACTTTTACCATGACAAAATCAGTAGATTCATTTAATATGAATATACTAATCATCAATTTCTAAAATGCACCCATCATTCAGTGAGATCAAAGTGTCCAAACACCTGTTAAAAGGCATAATACAGGAAATTACATCTACCCTGTTAAACATGTTGCAATTTTTAAAATATTTTGTCTATTTTGGGTTTTATGAGTTGTATCTCCACCAGGATATATTGCTCCTATTAAGGTATAAAAAAAATGGATATATGCATTTACCTCCTGGTGCCTGTTTAAGGGTTAAAGTACAAATTAAATGAAAAATGTCTTTGACGTTGGGTCATGACCATGAAAGCCCAACTTTCTTGAAAAGCCCCCCCTCCAATCTCGCTCCAAGGTTTTCTGAAAAGTTGACAGCTCTGGTTCTGATGTTCGACAAAAGCCTCAACAAAGCTCTCCAACTCAAACAGATGAAAACCCGATACCAGGGGTGATTTTCAGACCCTTTTTTGGAATGCTCAAGCACCTCTAAATTTGATCTCAGCACCCCTAAAAAATAAATAAATTACCATTATTTTATACAACTTGAATTATTTTTGCGAGCCTGTCTGTTAGAGATGGGACAAACAGGTTCAAATGACTTTATTTTAACAGCTTTAATATACTTTGGATAGTTCTGGCATTAATAGATAGGAATCTTTCCCTCAGGGTTCAGTAACTACCTTAGGGTCCTCTCTGTAGAAATCTGATTGTTTATTCTGAACCATTATAATTATACACTACAGTACACTACTCTACTATGTATTAATATTTCTTGTTGTAATTTCTGTTATCCAGTGAAATGAATTAATCAGCAGAGGGTTTAAACACTTGCAGCTCATTATTGGTCAAATTACAAAAGGTCTGATCCTAGAATCGCCCCTTACCTTTCGTTAAACTACTTAAATTAAGTCATGGAAATGTGGTAAAATATTATGGAATAGTTATGGAAATCCAATGGTAAAAATGTGTGAGAACCCTGACAATTGAACTTAAATATAAATAGTTATTAGATACTTAGATATTAAAGTAATAGTCTATAAAGTCATGTTTTAGTAGAAAGTCACCAGATAACACGGTCACCAGTTTAACCGTAGCACCTAAAAAAAATGTCTCCTTCCACCTGCGTGTGTGCGGTGTTACGATTTAATTGGTGACCGTGTTATCTGGTGACTTTCTACTAAAAAATTACTTTATAGTTTTTAATCACATGTCATCTGTGTTTTTAATATTTAAATTATCTAATAACCATTTATGTTTAAGTTCAATTGTGTTAAGAAGACTCATTTCAACATCTCGTAACGTATCTTGTGATGTCAGAGAGTCACCAGATAACACGGTCACCAATTAAACCGTAACACCGGCTGAGAGGAAGCTAGTGTTATAGCTCCTTTATTAACCTGTTTGTTTAGCTAATATTTAACATAAATATGAGCAGGAATGTCACACCAGTCTCCGTCCATATAATGTATAATATAACGTTAAGAAATGCGTTAAAATAAGATGATATACGTGGTTTTCGATATTAAATGACTTGGTATCACAGACAATTGGCACGCCTCCTTCTCGATCCAGTCATTGTCACGGTGCAAAAACAAAAGATGTTTTTTACTTGATTTAACGTTCAAATAAGATAATTATTTGTTTGCCGAATTTATCAGAGGACAGAAAGGTTTCACTTCTTAGCACGCGGTATGTTTTGTGTGGTTTGTAACAACACCAGTAAGGAAATTAACTTTAAAATGACACTTTTTTAAATGGAGTTTGGTTTTATTTGTCTGTGTGCACAAAGGAAACAGCTGTACAAACATTACCTACAGCAAACAATTCAACCTGAAAACTTAATGCCACAATATCATGTATATGTAGATCTTTAAACAATTTGTATTTTGAAAAATGAATATATTATGGTGGGAGAAGTGCTCAGTAATACTACGTATTACAGTAAAAGTACTGCAGTATTATGAGTGATGTAGTATGCAGTATTACAGTAAAAGTACTGCAGTATTATGAGCGATGTAGTATGCAGTATTACAGTAAAAGTACTGCAGTATTATGAGTGCAATGTGTTGTATTTTAAAAGCTTGTTATATTATCCATTGTGTCAAATCTGCATCTGAAAATTAACTAAAGCTGTTAAATAAATGTAGTGGAGTAGAAAGTACAATATTTCCCTCTGAGATGTAGAAAGTAACATCACATGGAAATACTACAGTAAAGTACAAGTACCTCAAACTGTACTACAGTAAAGTACAAGTACCTCAAACTGTACTGCAGTAAATGTACTTATCTTTGTTTAAATAGTTTATCAGTACTAATTATATTGTGGAAATGACACATTCTTATTTTATCTTAATGGTCAGTTGACTTTTTAAAGTCTTCCTGACTGTCTGAATCAGATATGTGACTCTGATAAGTTGTGTAAAGGTCAAAGGTCGCTGGTGTTTCTGTCCTCTCAGCAGCGTTGTGTGTTCAGGCTGCATCATGTGTGTGTTGCCCCGACGATGAGATGAGATGTGAGAGTCACATCTGAGCTGTGAATCTGGTCTGCAGTGGGTTTTTTTTTTAGTGTTTTCGGCCGCTGAGAGATTTTCATTGATCCGGTGAAAGCCGACGGCAGCAGCAGTGGTGTCTTCTTTCACATCATCGCTTCACCCTCCTCCTCCTCTTTTCCTCTCTTCCTCTCCTCCGTCATCTGCTCGCTGTATTCATCTAAAAAAACACATCTCGACCTCTATACCAACCTGTTATTCATGATTGGTTATTTCTTCCAAACTGAGGCAGTAACAACGCTGTAGTTTGAGATATAAGTGGCCACTTTACTGGTGATTTCTAGTCTAATCAATCTCAGACAGTATGGATCCTAAACATGACTTTAATTGTGAGGTTTCTTCTTCAATTGGCTTCTTATATCCCTGAAACCCTGATCGTCTCCTCCATTCGCTCATACACGGAGATCTGTGCTGGATTTTTTAAAATTACAAAAGATACATGTAGTGACTCTACTATATACTTGTAAATAAAGGGACATTAAAAATGAGCTTTAGACCTTTTAGATTCAAAGCGTCTCTCTGTTGTTTCATATTTACTTTTTCATCACTTCCTGTTTCTGTTGGCAGTATTTAAAGGCTTCGTGGTTCAGAGTCGCTGCCACTTAAAGTCTTTAAGTTTAACTTTAAGCTTAATTTTATTCTTCTCAGGCTTAATTCTATATGTTGTGTGTTATTGTAGAGTCTAAGGGAGAGCAGCAATGTAAGAATTTCATTGCATTGTCAGAACCTCTGTGCTTCTTTACTCTGCATATGACAATAAACTTCTTGAATCGTGAATCTAAAGGCAACCTGCCTGTATATAGATAGGCAGAGGAAAGCCTGTATTTCGGTCAATGATGTGATGCAACCCAGTTTCATTTGGTGTAACCGGTATTTTTTCATAAAAATGTAATTTATATACAGGAAAATAGATGTGTGATAAATTTTAATAACACAACACTATGTTTTTATAACACATTTTACATTGGTTGTTTTTAGGATATGTCCTGCTCAATGTCGACAAAATGCTTGAAAAAGTAGAAAATACTCCAAAAAAAATGTCATTTGATGTTTTTAAATGAAGTCATTATTAGTATAAGTCAACTTAAATACACTGTAGGTGATAAAATATTTAATATTTATCATTCTTTTGTGGTTACACCATTTGACATTTTCAGGAGCATTCAGTCTTACTTTTGGTAAAAAATGGTGCAAATGTCATTTCAATAGATATAAAACCAACAAAAATACTAAATGTACATTTTAACAAACCTGATGCTGCTTTTAAATCTAGTTTAAAGATATTTTGTTTAATTGCTCATCTTGCCAACACTTATCTGTCACTGACCTTTATATTAATATTAACAACCAACGCAGCTCCGTCTATGCAGAGCTGGTTAACGACTATTTGACTTTGTTTTGTTTACCTCTTGCTTCCCCGTCACTATTGATCATGTGTAAACTCAGCAGAGATAAGATGGAAGAGAGATGTCTCACTCCTCAGCTGCTCAGCTCAGGAATGATGATGTTAGTTCATCTCCACAGCTCGTGCATGATGATGTAACCGATTAATTATCGACAGTTTAAATCAGTCTGCAGCTAATTCCGTCATCGATTTTTGTCGACTAATTGTTGCTCGCCTAGCTGCAAGTAACAATTACTTTCATTATTGATTTAATATGACAATTATTTTCTTAATTATTGTCTTTAAATTCTCAGAAAAAAGTGAAAAAAAGTCCAAAAATTCAAAGATATTTAGTTTATTTTCATGTTTAACAAAGAAAAGCATCAACGAACACATGTGAGAAGCTGCAGCCAGCAAATATTTGGCATCTTTGTGTAAATAAATGACTGAAATGATCATTTAATCATCAAAAGAATGTCAGATTATTGTTAGTTGATCAATAAATCTACTAATTATTGCAGCTCTGCTCATTTCGTAGCCTCATTCTGCCTTTTTGTGGATTTATGCAACAACAGTAAGACTCAAAGACATGTTGAGCATCTTAAACCAGAATCTGTTGAACTTTAATCTCTTCCTCTGTTGGTTGTTTGTTGTGTGGCTGCAGTAACACACACACACACACACACACACACACACACACACACACTATAAAGCTTCAGGCTCAGTCGTCAGCTGAATGACTGTAAGTAGCGTGTCTTGAAACGGTGCGTTCGAGGGGGGCGCGGACATTCCTGCACTCCTGCAGAATAACGCTGCGAGGCTCAAGCTTGTGAGGTCACGAGGACATGGGAGGTGGGTGGGGGGCGGGGGGGTTGGAGCGGTGGAGGCAGAGGGGTCAGGTGACTCATTCCTCAGTTTGTTTCTCGGTCGGGTCGGCTCATGACGCAGAGTAAAGAGTCTCTGCTGTGCTCTGCTGGTTCCCAGTTAGTCTGCTGGTCTGAGAGAGGATGAAGCTGATCTCAGAGCAGAGAGATGAGGTGAGTCCATCAGCTTGTCGGAGGGAAGATTGCTTTTATTTTAGTCTTTTTAATCTATTTTAACCCCGTTTTTACTCTAACTTTTCTCTTATTTTAGATTTTTATTACATTTTCTATCATTGTCATTTTTTCTAGCGTGCATTGGTCTCAAATTATTCATCATATTTGTTCCTTTTCTTTACGTCGTCCTCGGTCTACACTTGTTCTGTCTTATTTATCAGCTTGTCAATCAACTGTGAAGCACTTTGAACTACATTAACTGAATGAAAGCTGCTGTATAAATTAAGTTAAACTGATTGATTGAAGGGATTTAAACCTGTGGAGGGCTAGCCTGTGGATGATAGACGTAGTCTCGATATATTCGATCCTGATGAGTGAAAAGCTGGAAAAGACTGATTTAAAAGAAGGTTTAGAGGCTGTTTGAGCTGCAGATTATATATTTTCTTTCCTCATATATACAAGAAAGTTTGCTTTATTTCACAAGCTGTGAGTTAGTGTTTTCACTCAGCTTATAGGCTGTTAAAATCACTTTAATTCATGAAGCTGAATATTAATTTATCATTATTATGATGTCGTTGTTACTCTTGAATCGTCCTGTTGAATGATGCATTGGATTTGTTCAATGTGGACTTTAAATTAAACTATTTTACTATAAAAATCTGAATTTGCAGCATCTAGAAAAGGTTCATTGGCTGGATTATTTATTTATTATGGTTTATTTAAATAGGGACAGATAAAATATATACATAGACAGACTAAAACAACTGTCTGATGTAAGTATCACAGTGTGTGTAGTGATTGCTGATTTGCACCACCTGTCTCTAGAAGGGCTTTTGTGAAAGTAAGACATTAAAATATATTTTAAAGAACAAGAAAGGAGGTAAACAAATTCAATCAATCTTTATTTTTTTATAGCGCCAAATCACAACAAAGTCATGTCAAGGCACTTTACACATAGAGCAGGTCTAAACCCAACTTCTTCAAAGTACATCTGTATAATAAATAAAGTAAAACATGGTACACAGTACAATAAGATGCACATAAAACTAGACATGAGTACATCAGTCAATAATAGTTAATTGATGATTATATTGATCTACTGAACACTGGGGCTGGTTATCATTTAATAATTGACGATATCAGTACCAATCCAAGTCAATCAATCAATCAATCAATCAATCAATCAATCAATCAGTCTTTATTTATATAGCACCAAATCACAACAAAAGTCATCTCAAGGCACTTTTCACATAGAGCAGGTCTAGACTGTGCTCTTAAATTTAATCTTAACAGACTCAACGTTCCCACATGAGAAGCACTTGGCGACAGCAGCAAGAAAAAACTCCCCTTTTATCCCTTTGTAGTTCACATCAAGAAAGTGCTATTTCTTTACTTTTCCTTTCTCTTTGAGGCCATGACAACATAAAACATGGATTTATTTCCTCATTGAGCCTAAATGTGATGTTTTACAGACCTCTACAGACTCATTCACACCTCATTGGTTCTAAACTTTTAATAAAAACATGTTAGAGACTCATTCTGTTCATGTACAAGATGAAGAAATGAAACATTAACTTCAAAAATGTCTCCAGCAGGATCTCTGATGTCAGCAGTGATTTGTGTTATTCTTCCTTTATACACTAAAGCACAACCTGTATCTATAGCAACCATAGAACAACCTGTATCTATAGCAACCATAGAACAACCTGTATCTATAGCAACCATAGAACAACCTGTATCTATAGCAACCATAGAACAACCTGTAACTATAGCAACCATAGAACAAGCTGTATCTATAGCAACCATAGAACAAGCTGTATCTATAGCAACCATAGAACAACCTGTAACTATAGCAACCATAGAACAACCTGTAACTATAGCAACCATAACACAACCTGTATATATAACAACCATAGAACAACCTGTAACTATAGCAACCATAGAACAACCTGTAACTATAGCAACCATAGAACAACCTGTAACTATAGCAACCATAGAAAAACCTGTATCTATAGCAACCATAGAACAACCTGTATCTATAGCAACCATAGAACAACCTATATCTATAGCAGAACCGGACTCTACGTTCCCTTTAAGTGATACTGATACCAATCGAGTACTTCATTCGATACCCATCACCTGCCTCCACTCATCCACATCTAAATGATTTGGTTTTTACACAAATGCATTTTGAAAGTCTTTAAATTATTAATATTTATTAATCGGATAACTCTTGCATTGATTGAAGTTTGAAGTCCATACAAATAGTCATGTTTCTATCTCTGGGTGCAAAAATGATCGATAGCAGGTATTATTTGATGGGAGATGTTTCGATACTACTTGGTATTTCGGTAATTTCGGTTGCTATCTTAAAGGTAACAAGTACCGATACTCAGCCATACTGAACACATAAATCAGATTTCTGTGATTTATCTGAGACAGGTCACTACTGCATGAAGTGTTTAAATTAGTCTTTTTACTGATTGTTGAGTTGCTGTTCCGCCTAAAATTGTCCAGTTTGTGAATCATCACTTCTGTATTACTGTTAATACTGTAGGAAGTGATTCAGTATGAGCTGTCGTATTAGACACGATTGCACAAGTGTTCCTAATAACACGCTCAGTGGGTGTGAGTGAATGTTTAGTATTTATTGTAATTCAGTAGTTGTGACTTAAAGCTGCTGTTGTGTGTTATATTCCTCCTGTAGTGTTAAGTTTACAGTGTGATTATGTCTCTTATTCAGCCTGTTTTTACTGTGTGCTTTACAATCTTCTCTTATAAATGTGATTAAAAGGTTTCATCTCATCAAATCTTAAAGAAATCTGTGTTTACTAGATTATTTTAGATCTTTTAACCCCAACATTGAAAGCAGAGTTTTTTTTACATTGTGTATTTTACTCACAGTGACCTGAACAATAAGGAAGATAAAGTCATTTTAAAGCATAAAACTATCAATTTAAAAGTGGAACATTGAGTTTATCGTCAGTTTTACTGTTGTTAATATCATCACACCATGTACACACACACACACACACACACACACACACACACACACACACACACACACACACACACACACACACACACACACAGGAAACCCGACACACTTATAAACAACCTCTCCTGACCTCTTAAGCAACAAGAAGCATGTTTTCTTGTGGCTGCGGTCGGATTATTAGACTCCATTAAATCCAGCAGCAGCAGTGATGAATACACATTTGAACCAATGAAATATTAACATGTTTAAAAAATGAAGATTAACGTCGTCATGTGAAGTGAAAACACTGGAAACATTATCTAGGTGTTCATATAACAGTGACTTGACTAAAATCAGGCTCTTTTAAGACTGAAGGAACTGTTGGAGGATCTACTCACTTTTTACAGTGTACACACTAGGGCTGGGCAATAAATCAGTATTATATCAATATAATGATATTTTATAGATATCGTCTTAGATTTTGAATATTGTCATATGGTATGTAATGCTTTTAAAGGCTGCATTACAGTAAAAATGTGATTTTCTGAGTTTAACAGATTGTTCTATTATCTGCCTTTTATCCACGTTGTCATTATATCTACATTACTGATGATTATTTATCAAAAATCCTGTTGCGTAAATATTTTATGAAAGCACTGATAGTCATCTCTACAATATTGTCAAAATATCGATATCGAGGTATTTCGTCAAAAATATTGTGATATTTGATTCTGCCCATATCGCACTAAGTAACAGATGAAAGTACAAATATAACTAACTTCTCTTACTTCTTTTACTCCATTTAAACCATAAAAGTCAAAAGTAAAATAGCTCAATCACAGTAACGTGAGTACTTGTAATTCGTTACTTCCACCTCTACTTATTGTTATTTACTTAATTCAATGTGCATTCTTTTTGGGAAATTGTTAATAACGACCAAACTAAATCAGTACTTCTACTACTAATGTTTGCAATAGTCATACGGAGCAATAAAATTAAGTTCTGTGCATGTGAACCATCCAAAGAAATTGTTCCTGGCTCTGAGTGCTCTGTGTTAAGCTCTGGACTAAGCCCCTGATTTTGTCAACTAGGTCGGCCCCTAGTCCACACTGCAGAGAAAATGATTGTAATTCTTAACACTCCATATTTAGGGACTTTTTAGCTCTTATTTCAGGGTATGTACTGAGCCAATGCATCAACCACCATGTTTAATAACCCAATCACTGCATCCTCCATTGTAGTGACAAAGCCCCTAAACTTTAACTGCCAATGGGAGTAATGGTTTAGAAGTTTTTTCCAGTAGATTTACATATACTGTGTTTTATTTTTATACCAATGTTCATCACTTTTCATTAAGCTTGTCACATAAAACTAAAATAAATGCACAACAAGTACGATGAAAAACTGTTTGTGCCTCCTTCCTTCAGCAACACCTGTAGTAGGAGCCAAAATGTGTTTATATCTTTGTTTGGGCTGCACATGTTTGGTCACGTGCATTGATTGAAAGATGGGTGTTGTTTCATCTTATTTGAACTGTTCACCCCCTTGCCTAAAACTAAAACTAAAAATACCCCAACCAACCCAAAGATACTTAGTTTAATCTCATAGAAAGCAGAAAATATTCACATTTGAGAAGCTGGAATCATTGAATTTGGATGTTTTTTCCTTTTAAAAATGACTTAAAATGATTATTCAGTTATCTAAATAGTTGTTGATTGATTGATTTAATAGTAGGTAGCTAATTGATTAATGAGCTCGTTGCAACTCTACACTGTCAGGTATTGCGTGTGGGAAGCAGGCGGGGAGTTCCGGTCCTCTGAAATGAGGCCAACGCGGAAGTAACTTAAAACTGCATTCTATCAAAGGGCCACCAGGGGGCGACCGTTTTGGTGTCAAAAGGACTTCCGTCTCTATACAAGTCAATGGAGAATTCACCAACTTCTCACTTGATTTCTAACCTCAGTAAACGTTTTCAAAATGTGTTTATGGTCTCAATCGCTAGTTTAAAGCCTTCTTCAATGCAGTATGATGTTCATTTGGGACATTTTGGCCTCCCTGATTTTATATGTGACGATAAAGCAGGGTATGCATTAGGGCGTGGCTACGTGGTGATTGACAGGTTGATTGGTTCACAGGTTCAGGAGGGCGCCTCATGCTCCTCCTGATGCCCATATAAGTAGAATCCATGTTTTTATTTTTCCCAGCATGCACCTGAAATTTTCAAGATGGCGCTGCCCAGATCGGAAACTATTGGCTTCCGAGCAGCAGTCCACAAACCAATGGGTGACGTCACGGATGTTAGGTCCATTTTTATATACAGTCTATGGTGGGAAGCTGGTGAGGAATCATGTCTAGTGACCCCTGCTGGTCAGTCGGAGCTCCTGCAGAGTCGACAGAAACGAGGACGACAGTGCTGAAAGAAAGAGTCAGAAAACAAGATAATATATAAAAGAAACTCCGTCAGAGAAAACTCGTGTCTGAAAGAGTCTTTTGTCTTTCATCCTCAAAGCAAATATTTGATTTATTAATAATATCTTTCAGCTTGTGTTTGTCTCTTTGTCTCTAAAATATTTGCGGGTTTCATTTGGAAACACGCTGGAATCATGAGTTCTGTCTCTTTAATCTGCTTTAACTCAATTCTTCACAAAGCTGCACACATGCTTTTGTCTCGAGGTTCAGCAGTCTCTGTCATCACTCGTCTATTATATATTTTCATTAATATCTATTTATAGTTGTTGATGTTGGTGCTTGTTTTTCTTTTTCCTCTTGTAACCAAAATCACATGAAGCTCGAGACCCAAACAATGTTTCTTCAGAGCTGCTCTGTAGCAACAATCAACAAAACAATGATAAACAATCAACTGCAACATGCTGTGGATTAATGCTGCCAGAGGGGGCGCTGTTCACCTAAAACCACCAATGGGTAAAATGTACTTGTGCACCTGGTGTTGTCTTCATAAAGGAATGTCTAAAGTCAGGATATAAGTCTGTTTTTGTGTTTTGGTCGTGTTGTTTTTAAAGCCCGACTGATACTGGATTTTTGGGGCCGATGTTGATACTGATATCGATATTAAGGAGTAAAAAACAATTCCGATATCAATATGTCAGCTGATCATTTTATATATGAAGAAAATATACATAAACATACATTTTTTGCATTGATCCCTTAAATGTAGTTATATGATATATAGAGTAGTTATAGATATGTAATGAAGGCATGATATGTTACTTAATGTATAAAATGACATCAATGCACTGATGAACCGTAAACTACACTGGGAATTTATTAATTATAAATAACTAAACTAACTAAATAACAAAAAACAAAAAAACATGTTTATTTATATTTAACTTGAAATAAGAAAAAAGGATCAAATATCCATTAAATGCTCTTTATATAACTTTAAAATCGTTACATATTGGACAACATAAACACTGATACCAGTATATCGGTCGGGCTCTAGTTGCTTTATGATCTAGACATGTGATTTATAAATGAGTCCAACATGAAACTATATAACTAAATAACTAAATAACGGGTATTAGATTAAATCGGATCCTCATTTAGTTTATAAGCAATAAAAACCTCGATTCTGTAACTCTGATTTCAGCCAAAACTAACTTTAGTTTGTTTAGATTTCACAAGAATTACTCGACAGCATCTTTTTAAGTGTTCATGTAAACAAGCTAATAATAATCCTCCTCTTCCTGCTCCTCCTCTTCCTTCTCTTTCTCCTCCTTCTCCTCCTCCTCTTTCTCCTCCTCCTCCTCCTCTTTCTCCTCGTCCCACTCTTCCTCCTCCCCCTCTTTCTCCTCTTCCTCCTCTTCCTCCTTCTCCTCCTCCTCCTCCTTCTCCTCCTCCTCCTTCTACTTCTCCTCCTCTCCTTCTCCTTCTCCCCCTCCTCCTCTTCCTCTTCCTTCTCCTCCTCCTCCTCCTCCTCTTCCTCCTCCTCCTCCTCTTCTTCCTCTTCCTCCTTCTCCTCCTCCTTCTCCTCTTCCTTCTCCTTCTCCTCCTCCTCTTCCTTCTCCTCCTCCTCTTCCTCCTCCTCTTCCTTCTCCTCCTCCTTCTCCTCTTTCTCCTCTTCCTCCTCCTTTTCCTCCTCCTCTTCCTCCTCCTCCTCCTCCTCCTCCTTCTCTTTCTTCTCCTTCTCCTCTCCTCCTCCTCCTCTTCCTCCTTCTTCTCCTCCTCCTCCTTTCCTCCTCCTCCTCCTCCTATTCCTCCTCCTCCTCCTCCTCCTCCTCCTCCTCCTCAGGACCCAGACTTCCAGCTCCTTATGGCTGTATATGATGAGAACATCCTGAAGAATCCTTTCTACCTGGCGTTGGAGAAGCAGAGACCGGACCTCTGCAGACGAGTGGCAGAGTTTCACGGCATCGTGAGTCATAACTTTCACTTTCCTTCCTTCCGTTTTACCACCTCCTTAAAACTTAATTTAACTTGACATTAAAACTTTTACCTCTTAGGTCTGTGAAACTTGTTACCATTGGTAACCACTGGACTAAACTAGCTAACTGTATATAAAGTAGTGTAAACTAGCTCCACCTCCAGCAGCTACAACAGTAACATGCTGCTCTAACACTGATGCTTCACTATTAATAATCTAATGATGTCATAATAATAATATATCAGTCAGAGGACCAAACCACTACTTTACTGTAATACTGCATACTACATCACTCATAATACTGCAGTACTTTTGCTGTAATACTGCATACTACATCACTCATAATACTGCAGTACTTTTACTGTAATACTGCATACTACATCATCATAATACTGCAGTACTTTACTGTAATACTGCATACTACATCACTATAATACTGCAGTACTTTACTGTAATACTGCATACTACATCACTCATAATACTGCAGTACTTTACTGTAATACTGCATACTACATCACTATAATACTGCAGTACTTTTACTGTAATACTGCATACTACATCACTATAATACTGCAGTACTTTTACTGTAATACTGCATACTACATCACTCATAATACTGCAGTACTTTTACTGTAATACTGCATACTACATCACTATAATACTGTAGTACTTTACTGTAATACTGCATACTACATCACTCATAATACTGCAGTACTTTTACTGTAATACTGCATACTACATCACTATAATACTGTAGTACTTTACTGTAATACTGCATACTACATCACTCATAATACTGCAGTACTTTTACTGTAATACTGCATACTACATCACTCATAATACTGCAGTACTTTTACTGTAATACTGCATACTACATCACTCATAATACTGCAGTACTTTACTGTAATACTGCATACTACATCACTCATAATACTGCAGTACTTTTACTGTAATACTGCATACTACATCATCATAATACTGCAGTACTTTACTGTAATACTGCATACTACATCACTCATAATACTGCAGTACTTTTACTGTAATACTGCATACTACATCACTCATAATACTGCAGTACTTTTACTGTAATACTGCATACTACATCACTCATAATACTGCAGTACTTTTACTGTAATACTGCATACTACATCACTCATAATACTGCAGTACTTTACTGTAATACTGCATACTACATCACTATAATACTGTAGTACTTTACTGTAATACTGCATACTACATCACTATAATACTGCAGTACTTTTACTGTAATACTGCATACTACATCACTCATAATACTGCAGTACTTTTACTGTAATACTGCATACTACATCACTCATAATACTGCAGTACTTTTACTGTAATACTGCATACTACATCACTCATAATACTGCAGTACTTTTACTGTAATACTGCATACTACATCACTCATAATACTGCAGTACTTTTACTGTAATACTGCATACTACATCACTATAATACTGCAGTACTTTTACTGTAATACTACATACTACATCACTCATAATACTGCAGTACTTTTACTGTAATACTGCATACTACATCACTATAATACTGCAGTACTTTTACTGTAATACTGCATACTACATCACTATAATACTGCAGTACTTTTACTGTAATACTGCATACTACATCACTCATAATACTGCAGTACTTTTACTGTAATACTGCATACTACATCACTATAATACTGCAGTACTTTTACTGTAATACTGCATACTACATCACTATAATACTGCAGTACTTTTACTGTAATACTGCATACTACATCACTCATAATACTGCAGTACTTTTACTGTAATACTGCATACTACATCACTATAATACTGCAGTACTTTTACTGTAATACTACATACTACATCACTCATAATACTGCAGTACTTTTACTGTAATACTGCATACTACATCACTATAATACTGCAGTACTTTTACTGTAATACTGCATACTACATCACTATAATACTGTAGTACTTTACTGTAATACTGCATACTACATCACTCATAATACTGCAGTACTTTTACTGTAATACTGCATACTACATCACTATAATACTGTAGTACTTTACTGTAATACTGCATACTACATCACTCATAATACTGCAGTACTTTTACTGTAATACTGCATACTACATCACTCATAATACTGCAGTACTTTACTGTAATACTGCATACTACATCACTATAATACTGTAGTACTTTACTGTAATACTGCATACTACATCACTATAATACTGCAGTACTTTTACTGTAATACTGCATACTACATCACTCATAATACTGCAGTACTTTTACTGTAATACTGCATACTACATCACTCATAATACTGCAGTACTTTTACTGTAATACTGCATACTACATCACTCATAATACTGCAGTACTTTTACTGTAATACTGCATACTACATCACTCATAATACTGCAGTACTTTTACTGTAATACTGCATACTACATCCACTATAATACTGCAGTACTTTACTGTAATACTACATACTACATCACTCATAATACTGCAGTACTTTTACTGTAATACTGCATACTACATCACTATAATACTGCAGTACTTTTACTGTAATACTGCATACTACATCACTCATAATACTGCAGTACTTTACTGTAATACTGCATACTACATCACTATAATACTGCAGTACTTTTACTGTAATACTGCATACTACATCACTCATAATACTGCAGTACTTTTACTGTAATACTGCATACTACATCACTATAATACTGCAGTACTTTTACTGTAATACTGCATACTACATCACTCATAATACTGCAGTACTTTTACTGTAATACTGCATACTACATCACTATAATACTGCAGTACTTTTACTGTAATACTACATACTACATCACTCATAATACTGCAGTACTTTTACTGTAATACTGCATACTACATCACTATAATACTGCAGTACTTTTACTGTAATACTGCATACTACATCACTATAATACTGCAGTACTTTTACTGTAATACTGCATACTACATCACTCATAATACTGCAGTACTTTTACTGTAATACTGCATACTACATCACTATAATACTGCAGTACTTTTACTGTAATACTGCATACTACATCACTATAATACTGCAGTACTTTTACTGTAATACTGCATACTACATCACTCATAATACTGCAGTACTTTTACTGTAATACTGCATACTACATCACTCATAATACTGCAGTACTTTTACTGTAATACTGCATACTACATCACTATAATACTGCAGTACTTTTACTGTAATACTACATACTACATCACTCATAATACTGCAGTACTTTTACTGTAATACTGCATACTACATCACTATAATACTGCAGTACTTTTACTGTAATACTGCATACTACATCACTATAATACTGCAGTACTTTTACTGTAATACTGCATACTACATCACTCATAATACTGCAGTACTTTTACTGTAATACTGCATACTACATCACTATAATACTGCAGTACTTTTACTGTAATACTGCATACTACATCACTATAATACTGCAGTACTTTTACTGTAATACTGCATACTACATCACTCATAATACTGCAGTACTTTTACTCTAATAGGATTTATCATGCAGTGATTTAACACTTAATTGAGTATTCTTACATTGCTGTATTAGTACTTTCTTCCACATGTATCTGCCAGTTTCACTTTCCAGTGAAACTCAGCAGCTGATTTCATAGATCACTTCCTCTTCTTTGTTTTGAAGGTAGTAAAATAATCTGCTGTATTTATCATGTTGACTTAAAAAGCAGGTTCCTGGTCATAAAGGGATCCTGTCTGATTCTCTGTATGTGTGTTGCAGCCTCTCTCAGTTAAACCAATCACAGCTCAGTTAAAGGAGCATCAGA
>NC_084975.1:2460195-2485472 GCF_963691925.1 Scomber scombrus | reverse complement strand
GTAAGTATACTGTATTTCTTTCCAGGTTGTTCAAGTAAAGAAATCTATCAGAAAGTGTTCAAAGAGAGATATCAGGAGCCGCTGCCTGCAGACTGTCCTGAAGCTCTGGGATGTCTCATCAACGCCTGTCGGAGCTACGAAAGCTTCCAGAGGCCGTCTGCTGGAGGTAAATACAGGCTGAGGGTTTGATATGAAGTATAAATGGAGAAATGATTTAAGTGGATTATAATCAGTGGTGGAAGAAGTAATCAGATTCCTTTATTTAAGTAAAAGTACCAAAACAGCAATGTAAAAATATTACATTACAAGTAAAAGTCCTGCATGAAAAATCCTCCTACAGTAAAAGTACTGCAGTATTATGAGTGATGTAGTATGCAGTATTACAGTAAAAGTACTGCAGTATTATGAGTGATGTAGTATGCAGTATTACAGTAAAAGTACTGCAGTATTATGAGTGATGTAGTATGCAGTATTACAGTAAAAGTACTGCAGTATTATGAGTGATGTAGTATGCAGTATTACAGTAAAAGTACTGCAGTATTATGAGCGATGTAGTATGCGGTATTACAGTAAAAGTACTGCAGTATTATGAGCGATGTAGTATGCAGTATTACAGTAAAAGTACTGCAGTATTATAGTGATGTAGTATGCGGTATTACAGTAAAAGTACTGCAGTATTATAGTGATGTAGTATGCAGTATTACAGTAAAAGTACTGCAGTATTATGAGTGATGTAGTATGCAGTATTACAGTAAAAGTACTGCAGTATTATGAGTGATGTAGTATGCAGTATTACAGTAAAAGTACTGCAGTATTATGAGTGATGTAGTATGCAGTATTACAGTAAAAGTACTGCAGTATTATGAGTGATGTAGTATGCAGTATTACAGTAAAAGTACTGCAGTATTATGAGTGATGTAGTATGCAGTATTACAGTAAAAGTACTGCAGTATTATGAGTGATGTAGTATGCAGTATTACAGTAAAAGTACTGCAGTATTATAGTGATGTAGTATGCAGTATTACAGTAAAAGTACTGCAGTATTATAGTGATGTAGTATGCAGTATTACAGTAAAAGTACTGCAGTATTATGAGTGATGTAGTATGCAGTATTACAGTAAAAGTACTGCAGTATTATAGTGATGTAGTATGCAGTATTACAGTAAAAGTACTGCAGTATTATAGTGATGTAGTATGCAGTATTACAGTAAAAGTACTGCAGTATTATGAGCGATGTAGTATGCAGTATTACAGTAAAAGTACTGCAGTATTATAGTGGTGTAGTATGCAGTATTACAGTAAAAGTACTGCAGTATTATGAGTGATGTAGTATGCAGTATTACAGTAAAAGTACTGCAGTATTATAGTGATGTAGTATGCAGTATTACAGTAAAAGTACTGCAGTATTATGAGCGATGTAGTATGCAGTATTACAGTAAAAGTACTGCAGTATTATAGTGATGTAGTATGCAGTATTACAGTAAAGTAGTGGTTTGGTCCTCTGACTGATATATTATTATTATGACATCATTAGATTATTAATAGTGAAGCATCAGTGTTAGAGCAGCATGTTACTGTTGTAGCTGCTGGAGGTGGAGCTAGTTTACACTACTTTATATACAGTTAGCTAGTTTAGTCCAGTGGTTCCCAACCTAGGGGTGGGGCCCCTCCAAAGGGTCAGCAGATACATGTGAGGGGTGGTGAGATGATTAATGGGAGAGGAAAGAAGAAAAAAACATTAATTCTGTGGTTTTGTGTCTCTTCTACAGTTCTGGCTGATAAACTGCGCAGTGTGGTGGCTCAGTTAGAGGAGCAATGAAACGTTTCATCTCTCTGCGTCTCCGTCAGATGTCCTCAGAGTTTCTCAGGAGAGAAGTCATGAAGTCTGAAAACTGGCCTGTAACATGTTCAACAACTGTGATATGATTCAGAGCAGCAATGATTTATTGATTTATTGATTAATCACCAGCAGTTTTTTAAATTATTATAATGGAGCAATAACTTCGAGTCTGATTCCAGCTTCTTAAATGTGAATATTGTCTGGGTGTCTTTAGTCCTCTGTGACAATAAACTGAATATAAAACAAGACATTTAAGCTTCGGGAACAATCTCATAAAGCAAACAACTAACTGATTAAATGAGACAAATATTAGCAGATGAATCCATAATGAAGATGATCATTAGTTGCAGCTATTATAAACAATAATTCACAGCAAGGCACTAAAAGCAGGAAGTTGTTACCTCAGTTTATAAAGACTATTAAATAAATGAGATGTCTTCAAACTATAGGAATATGCATCATGAATTAAAATGTTTTTTTTAATGATTTTATGTTGAGGGGTCTGAGCACCTGCAGGATGAATTGATACTGTATATATATTATAGTATGTTAACCTTTGTGTCGTCCTCCCGGGTCAAATTGACCCCGTCTGTTTTGACTGTCCCTTCTTTCCTTCCTTCCGTCTGTCCTTCCTTCCCTCCTGCCTTCCTTCCTCCCTTCCTTCCTAACTTCCATCCTTCCTCCCTTCCTTCCTTTCCTTTCCTCCCTTCCTTCCTCCCTCCCTCCTTTTTTTCCTTCTTCCTTCTTCCGTCCATCCTTCCATCCTTCCTCCCTTCCTTCTTTCCTTTCCTCCCTTCCATCCTTCCTCCATCCTTTTCTTCCTTCCTTCCTTCCTTCCAGCCTTCCTCCATTCCTTCTTTCCTTTCCTTTCCTCCCTTCCTTCCTCCCTCCCTCCTTTTTTTCCTTCTTCCGTCCTTCCTTCCATCCTTCCTCCCTTCCTTCTTTCCTTTCCTCCCTTCCATCCTTCCTCCATCCTTTTCTTCCTTCCTTCCTTCCTTCCTTCCTTCCTTCCTTCCTTCCTTCCTTCCTTCCTTCCATCTTTCCTTCCCTCGAGGACAACAGGAGGGTTAATTAAGCTTTTCAGGGAGCAGAGAGTGTATTTTAAAGGGTTTATTTCTGTTTTTAATGGAGAAAAAACATCTATTATCAAACTGTATTATGGTCCAATACAGTTTGACCCGGGAGGACGACACGAAGGTTAAAGTAATCTCCAGAATAGGTAGATAGGTTGAATTCTGCAGCACAAAAAGCCTTCATCTGTTCTTATAAGAGCAGTATGTCGCTGTCATATACTGTATGTACAAACTACAGCTCAGGAAACTGTTGTAACTTCATATCAAACTGAAAATATTGGTTGAATCAATAAGCAAACTGTTGGAATCAAGTCTGCTTTGTTGTTATTGTTTTTTTCTTTGTCCCTTATGTTTACCATGATCACTGATTCTTTCTGTGATTAAAAGACTTTACTGATGAAACATGAGTGATGATGTTTATATGCTTAAACTATGAATACACACAAATATCAGTGGTGGAAAATAACTAAGTACAATTTGAGGTACTTGTACTTTATTGTCGTACAGTTTGAGGTACTTGTACTCTACTGTAGTACAGTTTGAGGTACTTGTACTCTACTGCAGTACAGTTTGAGGTACTTGTACTTTACTGCAGTACAGTTTGAGGTACTTGTACTTTACTGTAGTATTTCCATGTGATGCTACTTTCTACATCTCAGAGGGAAATATTGTACTTTCTACTCCACTACATTTAGGAAGGAAGAGAAGACAAGAAAGAAAGATGGAAGGAAGGAAGACAAGACGAGAAAGAAAGAAAGAAAGAAAGAAAGAAAGAAAGAAAGAAAGAAAGAAAGAAAGAAAGAAAGAAAGAAAGAAAGAAAGAAAGAAAATGATGGAAGATGGAAGGAAGGAAAGAAGGAAGGAAGGACAGGTGGAAGGAAGGAAGGAAGGAGTGAAAGACAGGTGGAAGGAAGAGAAGACAG
This sequence comes from Scomber scombrus, assembly GCF_963691925.1. Taxonomy (NCBI): domain Eukaryota; kingdom Metazoa; phylum Chordata; class Actinopteri; order Scombriformes; family Scombridae; genus Scomber; species Scomber scombrus. The sequence continues at coordinate 2,481,636 of NC_084975.1, read as the reverse complement.
GAAGGAAGGAAAGAAAGATAGAAAGAAAGAAAGAAAGGACAGATGGAAGGAAGAAAGGGAGGATGGAAAGATGGAAGGAAAAGAAGACAGGAAGGAAAGAGGGCCGGATTGGACTCCTCGGCGGGCCGGTTCTGGTCCACGGGCCGCATGTTTGACCCCCCTTTAGTACAGTATTACATTACTCATAATACTTTTATATTACTTTTGGTTTCTGGTTTATATATCAGAGTATCCGATCTTGGGGTTGGGAGTGATCCATCTTGATACACAGACGATCTTCGGCTGTGACGTCAGGCGCGGGATAGGGGGCGGGGCTCAGAGCGGAGCGGCGCCGGGAGATTCGATCCCTCTCGGCGGGACGAACACAGCCGAACATTCCGCCGTGAAGCTTCTCATAGAACCGGACCGCAACCAACGGTTTCCAACGGTCTCTGCTGCGTCTCTCTGCCGCGGAGCCATGCTGTTACCCCGGCTGTTCATCCAGAGTTAGACCCTCACTCCCCATTCAGGTACGGTTAGGTTAGCTCCTCCATGCTAACCAGCTAACCACATTTACTCATTTTTAATTTAAAGTATTTTAAATGTAAAAAACACTATAATTAATATTACCACATGCTTATATATAAATATATATATGTAGTTTTTTTAATGAAAAGCGTAATTTAAGCTTTTAATGGTAGCTTACGTCAACCGTTGCTAGGAGACCAAAGCAGATAAAATATATTTAACCCCTTTTATTAGGCTTTAAAATCAGATATTTTTATATTGTTTTATTAATAATTAAGCTGACGTTTTTTTAATAACTGGCAACATAAGCTGCTTTTTGTTATTTTTTTGCTGAGAGGCCTCCATGTCCTCGGTGTAGAGTTAAGCGTTAAGCCGGAGAATGCGCCTCCTAGCCCCGCAGAGCTCACCAGGACGAGCCGGTGCGCCGGTGCTATAACAACCAACAGATAGCAGATTGGTTTATTGACTATTAATACATTTAATTAGGAGGATGGCTCATAGTTGACACCACGCATGCTACCCAATGCTAATATTGTTAATTAGCACCACATGCAGGTTGTGTAACTTCTGACTTTCTGCAGCCAGTTGCAGCTGAAGTCACAATTTAATTAGTCTTAAAAGAACAATTAGGAGCCCAAAATGAACATTGAAGCAGGTTTTTCTCGCTGTAATCATTCCTCCTGTTGATACTGACCATTAGAAGATCCCTTCATAATGCACTTACAATGTAAGTGATGCAGGACAAAATCCACAGTCCTCTTTCTGTGTAAACATGTGTTTAAAAGTTGATCTGAAGCTAATATGAAGCATGTAAGGTGTTCCTGCTGTGGATGGTGGTGGACAACCTTCACTCCTGAATCCTGCAGATCTAAAAAAAAAAAAAAAAATGTTCATTGAAGGATCTCGGGGTGTTTTAGGGTCACATTTCTGAAGCTTCATATTAGCTTCAGCTTTGTCCAAATGAGTAAAATCTTCATCTTCAATGTTTCAACGTTACAGTGTTTTTAGTACCAAAGTATTTTTGTTACTATACTTCCACCACAGCTCAACAGGGAAACACTAAGTGATGCTAAAAAGACTGTAAATGTGTCAGATATCACTTGATATGACTAACTCAGACTGCTGAAGCTATATATATATATCTACCTTTAACTCTTACATACTAACCAGGATAAATTAAACCCCTTTTTTTACATGTTAAAGCAGTAAAAACAACATGAAGCAAACGTGTTGTGGTGTATATTTGACCTGTGCTTATTCAACAATTACCATCAATACAATTATTCTGTTATTAGGTAACAAAGGACCACAATACAATGTGCTGAATGTTTGTTTTTTCTCAATAAACAAATACTATAAAACCTTTAAAATACACTCACTATGAACAGTATGTGAGGGTTAAATGTTAAATATTTGCATTTAATGACTGTGTGGACACACTGTGGATTTTGTCCTCCATCACTTTACATTGAAAGCATATTTGAAGGAGATCTTTTAATAGTCAGTATGAACAGGAGGAATGATTACAGAGAGGAAAAAACATCTTTCACTGCTCATATGGACACCTGACTGCTGCTTTAAGACACACTTTGAATAATTGTGGACTTATCCTTTAAGTTTGGCTGCAGTATTCAGCAGTTGTTTGTAATTATCACCTACAATTGTATCTTAAATGTGAAGCATACAGAGATAAACCAGGGTACAATAGTCATAAATTAGGCAGGGTAACTTTTTTCTACTTTCACTTTTGAAAAGGGAGGAGCGACTTTGTGGTTTCAAGATTATAGTACAGAGTCCAGTGACCTTAAAATATCAGTTCAACTGTCTGACAGTGTGTGTTTAAGGCTTCATTAATCCCCTAACAGCAGATATTAAGATATTATCTGTCCTTATTCTGTTTCTGGTGCGACATCAGCTTGTTTAATATCGCTACTATCCTTCGCGGCCTCCCATATACCATGATCCTTTGTGTGCCGCTGCTCAATCCCGAAAAAGCAGACGGAGCCGCTTCCCCTCTTCCTCCAGAACAAGGAAGATTAAAAATAAAAACAAAAATTGCCCTGACTCAATCATTTTTTAAAACTTTCTTTCTACTGTTTCACTTCCTTTTATTCTTTCTCTCTTACTTTCGCGGGCCTGGGCTTCAGAAAACGTGACGTAAAAGTAAAGGCGGGAACATCTGGTGACGCAACCAGGAAATCCAACAACAGTTGATGCATCCTTCGGAGGTCCCTCAGAAGGAGTCGCCTTTAAAGGCCGGGTCCTACGAAGGATGCAGACCCTGAATTGGGACACAGAGAAAAAGCTCACTGGCTGCTGCTGAGGCTTAAATATGACTTATTATCAAACTCTTTTCCTTTAAACTGAAGCCTTGTTGATGTGGAGTTCCCTCAGAGCATCATCATTAAGAGTAAACAGTTTAACCTTTGTTTACACCTGATGTTTAGATGGAGGCGATGGAGGTGGACTCCCCCATGGAGCTGCAGCGAGGACGCATCAGGCAGCCGGAGGCCGCCGCAGCCGCTGCAGCTGCAGGTCGGGCGGAGAACGCCGACGGACCGCACGTCATCTCCGACTCTGGGAGCAGCACAGAAGTGGACGATGATGATGATGATGAAGATAGAAACGGAGGACGGCAGGCTTCGGCTCGGCCGCCGTCCTTCCTGCTTCCTGCCGCCTGGGCGTTCAGTCAGAGAGCCGTGGGCGGAGCCACGACGTCAGCGTCTCAGGGAGCGCCGATACGGAGGAGACTCAGGTACCCATAACTGATGCTGGAGGTGTGTGTGTGTGTGTGTGTGTGTGTGTGTGTGTGTGTGTGTGTGTGTGTGTGTGTGTGTGTGTGTGTGTGTGTGTGTGTGTGTGTGTGTGTGTGTGTGTGTGTGTGTGTGTGTGTGTGTGTGTGTGTGTGTGTTCATGAGATGTAACCTGTGTGTGTGTTCATGAGATGTAACCTGTGTGTGTGTTCATGAGATGTAACCTGTGTGTGTGTTCATGAGATGTAACCTGTGTGTGTGTTCATGAGATGTAACCTGTGTGTGTGTTCATGAGATGTAACCTGTGTGTGTGTTCATGAGATGTAACCTGTGTGTGTGTTCATGAGATGTAACCTGTGTGTGTGTTCATGAGATGTAACCTGTGTGTGTGTTCATGAGATTTGTAACGTGTGTGTGTGTGTGTTCATGAGATGTAACCTGTGTGTGTGTGTGTGTTCATGAGATGTAACCTGTGTGTGTGTGTGTGTGCTCCAGACAGGGCCTCAGGGTGCACTACCCCAGTCAGACTGCAGCGCCCTCTAGAGGTTTCCCTGACTTCCTGCTGCGAGCTCCGGCCGCCACCGTAGCCGAACCGGAGTCCGGCAGCACAACGGAGGTCAGCGAGTCTGACGAGGAGGAAGAGGAGAGAGGCGATGAAGAACAGGCTCCTGTTGCCGCGGCGCCCGCGGAACCCGCCCAGCCCCCTCCGTCTGCCGGTCCTCAACCCGGAGCCTCCAGTCCGGCACAGGAAGCTCCAACCTGTGAGTCCACTGATGACTGGAGCCCGACTGATATTTCATTTTATACAGTAGTAAAGTTTATTGTTTAACTATAAAATATCACAGCCTCCATTACTTTTCTTTGTCAAGTGTTTAATAACCACATTTTAGGGATCATTGCAAAAAAACAGAGTTTATATGTCTGTTTTGTCTTTATAAGATTATCGACCGATATATCAATTTCAGTATTTCTTCACTCCCCAAAGAAAAGCTCTAGCTCCAGTTATATTTAATTAATGTTTTATTGTTGATTTTTCTCCTCAGCTGCAGACGCTGAGAGGACAGACGCTCAAATTCTGGACGTTAAGGTAACTTTTTTCTTTTATTGATCCAGCAACAAATTTAGAAATGTTTTTAAGACATTTAAAGGATTTTTTTAATTTCAGTTTTTTTAAATCAAATGGATGGATGGAAATTAATTGATGAGGCATTAACTGTCATTAATCAATCAATGAATCAAACGTTATTTATGTAACAGCTTTCATTCAGGTTAATGTAGTTCAAAGTTAGAACATTTTATTTTATATCTTCTTTTACTCATCTTTGTTTCATCCTATTTTACCACTCAGTCTATCCTTTTTATTCTTATTTTCTTGACTGTTTTTCCTCTTCATATCCTACTTTTTACGTCTGCTTTTACTTCATCACATCTCCTCTTTTAGTAGTTTCATTATTTTTATCTTTTATTTTCCTTTTTAAATATCCCACCTCACACTTCTGACTTTTACTCCCTTTATTATATTATCATTTATTGTGTGTGTTAGATCTCTATGTATGATGAGCACCCTACAAATAAAGTCTGATTAATTAGATAAGTAAACTAACCTTTAACTCTTCGTCTCCTCCTCCAGTCGGTCCCTGCAGCCTCTGCTTTAGTCCCGCCGCCTCACACCGATGAAGGCGAAGGCGACACCTGCACCATCTGCTTCGAGCCGTGGACGACGGCGGGCGAACATCGACTCTCCGCTCTGCGCTGCGGTCACCTGTTCGGCTTCACCTGCATCCAGCGCTGGCTGAAAGCTCAGGGACCGGCTGCTAAATGTCCGCAGGTTAGTGACGTCACCACAGTCTCATCAGCTGATTTTAACACCTTCTTTTTTTAATCTTGTGTTTCCTGACTTCTTGTTTTTTTCGTCTTCAGTGCAACAAGAAAGCGAAACGTTCAGACATCGTTCTGCTTTACGCTCCGAAGCTCCGAGCGCTCGACAACACCGAGCAGGAGAGTCTGAAGAAGTGAGTCATGTTTTCTTTGACCTGTCGCAATAATTATCGACTAATCGTACAATAATTATCAGCATCATGAATGTCAAAAGAAACCAGATAATAGTCACGTTTAAGAAGCTGGAACCAGAAAATTTCAGCTTTTTTTCTCCTTAGTAGTTGGTGATCAATAACCTGTTGCAGCTGGAGTTGTGTTAACAGTATAATAGATATTTAATCAATAAGTATTTAATAAATGTGTGTGTGTGTGTGTGTGTGTGTGTGTGTGTGTGTGTGTGTGTGTGTCTGTGTGTCTGTGTGTGTGTCTGTGTGTGTGTGTGTGTGTGTGTGTGTGTGTGCAGGTCTCTGGAGCAGGAGCAGTCTCTGAGGAGGAAAGCTGAACTGGAGTCAGCTCAGTATAAACTGAAGCTTCAGGTCGTCACCAACAAATACGGACAAGCACAACAGGAGCTGCAGGTATCCATGGCAACCAATTATTATTATTTTATATACATCCTGGAGCTTTGAGTAGATTTGACATTTGGTTTTAGGTTCAGTTTTTAGGTGTAATTAAAGGAAATCTGCCCCTTTTGTTGTCTTATTAGTACTTTACCAGCTATAGAGGCTTAAAAATGTCACATATTGCACATTAAATTATTAATTTACCACAATTTTAATATTAATTTGAACAATATTTTCTTGTAAAATGTGTTTTTAGGTCCGTTAAATTAATTCTAATCACTTCTTCTGCATTTAAAATACAAAGAATAAATTGTAAGATAGAATATGATGATAAATATGTGAGTAAATGTAATTTAATGTATTTGTTTATTATCAAATTTTATATAGACGTCAATATTTAACCATTATTTGTAACATGATAATTAGTTAATCAAGTAAGTAATTTGCAGCATTTAAAAAAAACATCTTCCAATCATATTCTTTATTATATTTAATTCCTTCCTTCCTTCCTCCCTCCGTCCTTCCTTACTCCTTTCCTTCCTCCCTTCCTTCTCTCCTTACTTCCTTCCTCTTTTCCTCCCTCCCTCCCTCCTTACTCCTTTCCTTCCTTCCTTCCTTACTCCCTCCCTCCTTACTCCTTTCCTCCCTCCGTCCCTCCTTACTCCTTTCCTTCCTTCCTTCCTTACTCCCTCCCTCCTTACTCCTTTCCTCCCTCCGTCCCTCCTTACTCCTTTCCTTCCTTCCTTCCTCCCTTCCTCATCCCTTCCTCCTGTCCTTCCTTGACCTGAGGACAACAGGAGGGTTAAGAGACACATTTATCTACTTTATTTTCTTATTATATTTATTTTAAAGTGCATTTACGCTCAAATTCTGCATTGATTATAATTAAAATTGTCCCATATGAGCTTCCATACATTAAAGGATCCCCATTAAATGTCAGTGATTAAATATTTTCTTCCTCTTCCTCGTCTGTGCAGGAGTTGAGAGCTCTGATGGCTCAGGCTGGGAGAAGTTTAGCTCCTTCCTCTTCTTCTTCCTCCTCCTCCTCTTCCTCGCTGCTCCTCGGTCTCTCTCAGAGGTCCGACGGCTCCAGAGCGGGTCAGTACGGCTTCTCCAAGGCGGTGCTGCTCACTCAGGCCGGAGGCTGCAGAGTTTTATCCTACTGTGAACCTCTGAGCTGCCTGCTGGCCTCGCAGCCTTCTCCTCAAGCCACGCTGGTGCCTGGTGAGACTCTGATGCTTCTTATTATGGTCTGTTATTGACTTACATGTAACATAGCAACCAACATAGCAACCAACATATACTATTAAGATGTAGCTGCACTGAGTTAATATGGAAGATTTATTGGTTTAACCCTCCTGTCGTCCTCCCGGCTCAAATTGACCCCGCCTCTTTTGACTGTTCCTTCTTTCCTTCCTTCCTTCCTTCCTTCCTTCCATCCTCCCTCTATCTTTAATTTTTCCTTCGTTCTTCCCCTCCTTCCCTCTTTCTTTGCTCCATCCTCCTTCCATACTTCTTTCCTCACTTCCTTCCATCCTTCCTTCCTTGCTTACTTTCCTTCCTTCCTTCCTTACTCCTTTCCTTCCTTCCTTACTCCCTCCCTTCTTACTCCTTTCCTTCCTTCCTTCCTTCCTTCCTTCCTTCCTCCCTCCCTCCTTACTCCTTTCCTTCCTTCCTTCCTTCCTTCCTTCCTTCCTTCCTCCTTTCCTCCCTCCGTCCCTCCTTACTCCTTTCCTCCCTCCCTCCCTCCTTACTCCTTTCCTTCCTTCCTTCCTTCCTTCCTTCCTTCCTTCCTTCCTTCCTTCCTTCCTTCCTTCCTTCCTTCCTTCCTTCCTCCTTTCCTCCCTCCCTCCCTCCCTCCTTACTCCTTTCCTTCCTTCCTTCCTTCCTTCCTTCCTCCCTTCCTCCTGTCCTTCCTCCTGTCCTTCCTTGACCTGAGGACAACAGGAGGGTTAAGAGACACATTTAGAGTTTTGGATGAAACAGTAGATTTATTTATGGTTTTCCATCAGCTGTCAGACACCACAGCCTCAGGAGTGTTTTTGTTCCTCCAGCTGTCGGACTTTGTTCCTCACAGGTAGTAAATGTTTGTGTCTCGTCCTCCGTCAGGCTGCGGGGTGAAGAAGGTGAGCGTGGTGACGATGAAGGCCAGTCACTACGTTCCCATCCACAGCAAACAGATCCGAGGTCTGTCCTTCAACAGACAGAACGACAGTCTGCTGCTGTCCGCTGCGCTGGATAATACCATCAAACTCACCAGGTACACATACACACGGAGAGATACACACACACACACACACGGAGATATACACACACACACCATCAAACTCACCAGGTACACACAGAAAGAGACACACACACACACACACACAGAGATACACACACACACACACACACACACGCACACAGGAAGAGACACACACACATACAGAAAGAGACACACACACACACTCACACAGAAAGAGACACACACACATACAGAAAGAGACACACACACACAGAAAGAGACAGACACACACACACAAACAGAAAGAGACACACACAGAAAGACACACACACACACACACACACACACACACACACACACACACACACAGAGACACAAACACAGAAAGAGACACACACACACACACACACACAGAAAGAGACACACACACACACACACACACACACACAAACACAGAAAGAGACACACACGAAATTTATTTACAGCAGTTTATTTTCCTCAGGTATTTTAGTGACATTTGCTTTAAGTCCCAGTGAAGGTGTATTAATTGTGTGTGTGTGTGTGTGTGTCTTTCTGTGTGTGTGTGTGTGTGTGTGTGTGTGTGTGTGTCTTTCTGTGTGTGTGTGTGTGTGTCTCGCAGCCTGCTGACCAACACGGTGGTTCAGACCTATAATGCAGGGAAGCCGGTGTGGAGCTGCTGCTGGTGTTTGGACAACAGTAACTACGTCTACGCCGGTCTGAGTAACGGCTCCGTGCTCGTCTACGACACCAGAGACACGAGTACACACGTACAGGAGCTGCAGCCGCTACGCTCCAGGTACACACACACACACACACACACACACACACACACACACACACACACACACACACACACACACACACACACACTCACTTATCTAACCCTTGTCTCATTCCTTCCTCTCATCTCTCCTCCTTCCTCTCTCTCCTCTCTCCTTCCTTCCTCTCATCTCTCCTCCTCCCTCCTCTCCTCTCTCCTTCCTTCCTCTCTCCTCTCCTCTCTCCTCTCTCCTGTCCTACTTCCTCTCTCCTCTCTCCTTCCTTTCGCCTTCCTCTCTCCTTCGTCTCCTCTCTCCTCTCCTCACCTCTCTCTCCTTTCTCCTCCTTCCTCTCTCCCCTTGTCTCCTAACTTCCTCTCTCCTCCCCCCCCCTCCCCTCTCCCCTCTCTCCTCCTCCTTCCTCTCCTCCTTCCTTCCCTCCTCTCTCCTCCAGGTGTCTAACCTTTGTCTGTCCTCTCTCCTCCTTCCCTTCTCCTCTGTCCCCTTGTCTCCTTCCATCCTCTCTCCTCCAGGTGTCTAACCCTTGTCTCCTCTCTCCTCTCTCTCTCCTCTCCTCTCTCCTTCCTTCCTCTCTCCTCCTTCATTCCCCACTCCTCCAGGTGTCTAACCCATGTCTCCTCTCTCCTCTCCTCCCTCCACTTCTCCTCTCCTCTCTCCTCTCTCCTCCAGGTGTCTAACCCTTGTCTCCTCTCTCCTCTCCTCCAGGTGCCTAACCCTTCTCTCTCCTCTCCTCCCTCCACTTCTCCTCTCCTCTCTCCTCTCTCCTCCAGGTGTCTAACCCTCGTCTCCTCTCCTCTCTCCTCCAGGTGTCTAACCCTCGTCTCCTCTCCTCTCTCCTCCAGGTTTCTAACCCTTCTCTCTCCTCTCTCCTCCAGGTGTCTAACCCATGTCTCCTCTCTCCTCTCCTCCCTCCACTTCTCCTCTCCTCTCTCCTCTCTCCTCCAGGTGTCTAACCCTTGTCTCCTCTCTCCTCTCCTCCAGGTGCCTAACCCTTCTCTCTCCTCTCCTCCCTCCACTTCTCCTCTCCTCTCTCCTCTCTCCTCCAGGTGTCTAACCCTCGTCTCCTCTCCTCTCTCCTCCAGGTGTCTAACCCTCGTCTCCTCTCCTCTCTCCTCCAGGTTTCTAACCCTTCTCTCTCCTCTCTCCTCCAGGTGTCTAACTCTCCTTTCTCCTCCAGGTGTCTAACCCTTGTCTCCTCTCCTTTCTCCTCCAGGTGTCTAACCCTTGTCTCCTCTCCTCTCTCCTCCAGGTGTCTAACCCTTCTCTCCTCTCTCCTCCAGGTGTCTAACTCTCCTCTCTCCTCCTCTCCTCCAGGTGTCCCGTAGCGTCTCTCTGCTACGTCCTCTCCCTCCTTCCTCTCTCTCCTCTCTCTCCTCCAGGTGTCTAACCCTCGTCTCCTCTCCTCTCTCCTCCAGGTGTCTAACTCTCCTCTCTCCTCCTCTCCTCCAGGTGTCTAACTCTCCTCTCTCCTCCAGGTGTCTAACTCTCCTCTCTCCTCCAGGTGTCTAACCCTTCTCTCCTCTCCTCCAGGTGTCTAACTCTCCTCTCTCCTCTCTCCTCCAGGTGTTTAACCCTTCTCTCCTCTCCTCCAGGTGTCTAACTCTCCTCTCTCCTCTCTCCTCCAGGTGTCTAACCCTTCTCTCCTCTCCTCCAGGTGTCTAACTCTCCTCTCTCCTCTCTCCTCCAGGTGTCTAACCCTTCTCTCCTCTCCTCCAGGTGTCTAACTCTCCTTCTCTCCTCCTCTCCTCCAGGTGTCTAACCCATGTCTCCTCCTCTCCTCTCTCCTCCAGGTGTCTAACTCTCCTCTCTCCTCTCTCCTCCAGGTGTCTAACTCTCCTCTCTCCTCCTCTCCTCCAGGTGTCTAACCCTTGTCTCCTCTCCTTTCTCCTCCAGGTGTCTAACTCTCCTCTCTCCTCCTCTCCTCCAGGTGTCTAACCCATGTCTCCTCCTCTCCTTTCTCCTCCAGGTGTCTAACTCTCCTCTCTCCTCTCTCCTCCAGGTGTCTAACCCTTCTCTCCTCTCCTCCAGGTGTCTAACTCTCCTCTCTCCTCTCTCCTCCAGGTGTCTAACCCTTCTCTCCTCTCCTCCAGGTGTCTAACTCTCCTTCTCTCCTCTCCTCCAGGTGTCTAACCCTTGTCTCCTCTCCTTTCTCCTCCAGGTGTCTAACCCTTCTCTCCTCCTCTCCTCCAGGTGTCTAACTCTCCTCTCTCCTCCTCTCCTCCAGGTGTCCCGTGGCGTCCCTCTGCTACGTCCCTCGTGCAGCGTCCAGCTCGTTCCCGTGTGGCGGTCTCATCGCCGGCTCTCTGGAAGGCGGATGTTTCTGGGAGCAGGTCAACGAGAACACCTACAGACCTCACATCCTGCCGCTGGAGACCGCCGGCTGCACCGACATCCAGGTGGAGACGGAGAGCCGACACTGTCTGGTCACCTACAGGCCAGGTGAGACCCCGAACCATGACCCCTGACCCCTGACCCTCACCTGTAGACAGCAGCTTTAGAAACAAACCTTAACATCGAAGAAACAAGGAAACATGTTCTCGTTGATAGTCCTCTGTCTTTTTCTTTATTTTTATTTTTTGTGGTTCTTATATCATTTTAAACATATAGGCTCTATGTTTAAAAACTAATCTAATTTAATTAATTTTATTTATTTTAACCTTTTTTGCAAGCGAGACCTGCCTAATTAAATCAGATTATTCTGGTCAATTTTTTATATTTTGTTTTTTTTTGGTGTCGTTTTTAGTTTCATTTAGTTTATTCTTTTTTTATTTTATTTTTTTGTTGTTTTTCTGTTTTTAGGTGGAGTATAAAGCTTCCTTAAAACTAATTTGATTTAATTGAATTTAATACATTTAATTTTTTTGTGGATCTTATATCATTATTATATAATTTTAAAGATATAATTTAATTTAAAAACTAATGTAATTTAATTAATTATATTTAATTAACCTTTTGCAAGCGAGACCTGTCCAAATTAAATCAGAATATTATAGTTAATTTTTTATATTTAGCTTTTTTTGTTGTTGTTTTAGTTTAATTTAGTTTATTATATATAATTTTATGCATTTTCTTTTTTTTGTTTTTCTGTTTTTCCTTTTTCTTTATATGTTTTTATTTTAAAAGAGTATAAAGCTTCTTTAAAATGTATTTGATTTAATTAAATCAAATTAATTTAGGTTTTTTTGGTCATTTTAAAACGTCCAAAGTTTTATATTAATTTAATTTACTTGTTTTTTTATTTATCTTTTATTTAAGAGCTCCCACTACTTTGCTCCTTTGGTGTTAAGAAGCTGAATCTGGCTCCTGTTTGATGGACTGTATTAAACTAACGTGTCGTGTTAGTTCCTCATACGAAGCATCATCATCATCATCATCATCATCATCATCATCATCATCCTCATCATCTTCGTCTCTCCCTCAGGTCGCTCCAACCCGTCTCTGCGCTGCGTCCTGATGTCTCTGAACCGAACGCCGCAGCAGGACTCGGCTCAGGTTCCCAGCTGTTCCTGTTCGCCGGTTCAAACGTTCAGCGCCGGCTCGTCCTGCAAACTGCTCACCAAGAACGCCGTCTTCAGGAGTCCTGATGGCGCCGGCACGCTGGTGTGCGCCGGAGACGAGGCGACCAACTCCACCATGGTGGGTTTAGAAAATATACACATACACATTTTATTTTATTCATCACTTTGTTTTAAGTGTTTTTAAAAGTGGAACTTTGGTATTCTTATTTTCTTAGTTGGTTGCAATCTGTTATCTCACCACTAGATGGCAGTAAACTTTACACAGGGCTCCTTAACCCTCCTGTCGTCCCCCCGGGTCAAATTGACCCCATCTCTTTTGACTGTTCTGTCTTTTCTTCCTTCCTCCCTCTTTCTTTGCTCACTTCCTTCTCTCCTTCCTTCCTTCCTCTTTCCCTCCCTCCCTCCTTACTCCTTTCCTTCCTTCCTTCCTTCCTCCCTCCCTCTTTCTTCTTTCCTTCCTTCCTTCCTTCCTTCCTTCCTTCCTTCCGTCCATCCTTCCTCCCTTCCTTCTTTCCTTTCCTCCCTTCCTTCCTTCCTCCGTCCTTTTCTTCCTTCCATCCTTCCATCCTTCCATATTTCCTTCCTTCCTTTCTTTCTTTCCTTCCTTCCTTCCTTCCTTGACCTGAGGACAACAGGAAGGTTAAAGTTAAAGTAGTTTATTTTCGTTTTTGGTCGTTTAAACACAAAGTTTTTCTTCATTTAGTTTTTTTTATGTTTTTTCTTTTTCTTTTTTTTCTATTTTGTTGTTTTTATGGTTTTTATTTTGTCATTATAAAGAGTCTAAAGCACCAAACTTAAAAATGAATCAGATTTAATTGCGTCCTATTATTATAGTTAATTTTTTTCTTGTGTATGTCAAATTCTTTGTTATTTTAAAGAGCTCAAACTTTTTAAAATGATTTTAGTTTAGTTATGTTTTATTTATACCTTTTTCTTTTCTTTTTTGTTCCTTTCTGTGTTTTTTATTTTGTCATTTTAAAGAGCTTCATAAAAGCTAACTTGTTTGAATTAAATCAGAATATTGTCTGTATTTTTTTTTATATATTTTTTTTTCTCATTTTAAACAGCTTAACGTTTTTATATTAATTGTATTTACTTGAATTGTTTATTTTTTATTTTAAAGAGCTTACATTTGCCCAATAACTTTCCTCATCTTCCTTTTTTTTCCTTTTTCTTTCCCTCCTCCAACACTTTCATACCCACTCCTTCCTCCTCTCCCTCCTCCTTTCTCTCCCTCCTCCTCCTCCTCTTCCTCCTCAGGTGTGGGACGCTGGTAGCGGCTCTCTGCTCCAGAAGCTTCCAGCTGATCTCCCTGTTTTGGACATCAGCCCGTTCAAAGTTAACGGAGAAAACTTCCTGGCGTCGCTCACTGAGAAGATGCTGAAGCTCTACAGGTGGGAGTGAAGGAGGAAGATCTCTCTCTCTCTCTCTCTCTGTCTCTCTCTCTCTCTGTCTCTCTTTCTCTCTGTCTCTCCCTCTCTCTCTCTCTGTCTCTCTCTCTCTCTCTCTCTCTCTCTCTCTCTCTGGCGTCGTCATGGCAACAGACCAGCGTTCGTGGAAACTGTGGGAAATTAAATGCTGCTAAACTTTTTTTATCTGTACGTTTACACACAGAAAAAAAAAAAACTCTGATCGGCGGGAGGAAACATTTCAAACATCCTGAATGTTCTTAATTTTTTGATCTTTTTTTTCTAATTTTTTTCTTTTAAATCCAACATTCATTATACTCCATCTGTTAACCTTTGACCCTAAATGAAGCCTGAGTGAGTCAGAAGGTGTTAAAAAATCATCCAATAAGAGGACAGATGTGTAAAAATGTGGTTCTGCTGCAGTGAGCTCCTGTTTTAAAAATTACCGTATTGGCACGAGTAGAAGGGCAACACTGATTTATAAAACACCCTCCTCTGTTCCAACACCTGTATTTGGACATACATCACACACACTCTCTCAAACACACACACACACACACACACACACTCTCCTTTATAAATACGTTTTTTAAGAAGTTCAATCATAATTTTCCATCATTCCTTTATATTCATGCCAATACGGTAATCTGATCTTTTAAATACAGGAGGAAAAAGTCTTAATTAACAGTGTGAAAGTGATCAGATCATCTTCACATGAAGGGTGATGAAGATGATATTGTGTCTCCTGTTGCTGCTGATTTCAGTCTGATGATAAAGTGTGAAAGTGAACATCTATAAATTATGTATATTTACATTTTTACACAGCTCATTAAGTTCCCTTTTTAATTTCTGTACAGTGTGAAAATCAGTCAGAAGCTTGTTTGAGTTGATTAAATCCATCACAGTCAACATTAAATCTGCATTAAACACATTAATTACCTCCACAATTAGACTTTTAACTCATTATAATTGAGGTAGAAGTGAGAAGTGACAAGATATATAATTACAGAGATGGCAGATAGTGTGTTTTGAGGTGTTGTCATGACATAATTAATCCACCAGGGGGCGCCGATGGTTAGTAAACGACCTGCTCACTACTGCAGGTTTCTTATAACACACTGATCTCCAACCCTGAGCTACTGTCCTGCATGTTTTAGGGTTTATCTCTCCACTCTATCACACCTGATTTTAATTAATTAGCTCGTTATCAAGCAGCTGGAGCTCGTTAAGAGGTTTAATAACAAGCTAATTAATTATAATCAGGTGTGATAGAGTGGAGAGATAACCCTAAAACATGCAGGGCAGGACCTCGACAGGTTTAAAATAATACATAAAAGCAGCATCTGTTGAGCTTTACTCACATCTGTAATGTTAATAATAAAAAGCATCATCACTGTGAGGGATTATATCACTCACACAAGCTTCAAAGTGCTAGAATATGTTTCTACGTTGTACAGAAATGAAGGGAAATCAACAGATAGCTGGAATATAATGAGCAACAAACAGCTTGAAGTGAGATTTTTAAACACACAGGTTGAAGGATCAGAGGTTAAAGTACAGCTGCTGAAAGTTTCACAGCTCTAATGATCATTTTCTAAATCATATCATCACTTTTTTTTTAAGAGCTGCTATGAGTGTAAGACACCTGAATCTGTGCAGGTGAGTGTTGCATCATGAGAAATGTAGGCACGAGGTTCTTATGAGGGGAAAAAATGTGATATCTCTTGTTTTTGCTGCATTCATTTAAAATGTTAAACTATTAAATGAAATCAGAATAGAAAGCTTAATTGGCAAACTTTGAAAAACAGGTTTCATTCTAAAAGTCTAATTTTTAAAGCAAGAAACTTAAACTTTTCTTCTATATTTAGGATTTAAATTCATGACTTTTCGCTCCTTAAGTGAAGTCTCAGATGTCGGAGCAGTCTTTGAACGCACCACGGTAGAAAATGATCTTTATTGCAACAGATTCACCAAATAAAGCAAAGTTTCACCACCGTAAGTCGATTTTCATCATCAGACACCGACATGAACAGACGTCTGAGTGTCTGGAAGTGATGATACTGGTTTAAACTGGTTTAAACTGGTTTAAACTGGTTCTAAAAATGAAGGTTGATGGTTTTGGAAAATGATCAGCTGATGTTAAATCACCTGTTCAGACTTTAAAATGAGCTCAGCAGTCAGACTAGAGGGGAATATTTCACAGATACACTCAAATATTTCCATTCATTTGTTTTTTTTTTAATGTTAAATTTAATTAAATGTAAAGTTTTTTATTTTCATTTCATCTTCGTCTCTTTTCTTTTGTGTCTCTCCTCTAAAAGCGGAGCATTAAGTGCCAAAGGGATTCTCTGCCGTTGTTGTAAATCCTTCTTGTCCTTTTTTTTTTTTTTTTCTTTCTTTCTTAAAAAAAAAGGAGTTTGTATATATGTATATTTGCTACCGACTTTGTTTGTGTACGACTTCAGAGGTAATAAAAATTATGTTATTTTTAAACAAAAGTTGTCGAGAGTGGACGAATGTTTTTATATTTAAAATCACCTCATGATGGGTTATTAAGATTTAGTCTTTAGAGGTTTCTGGATGAAGTGAAATCAGAGAGGTTAACCTCCAGTCAAGGAAGGAAGGAAAGGAGGGAGGAAGAAGGAAGGGAGGGAGGGAGGAAGGAAAGGAGGGACGGAGGAAGGATGGGTGGATGGAAGGGAGAAAGAAGGAAACTAAAGGAGGAAGGAAGGGAGGGAGGAAGGAAAGATGGAAGGGAGGAATAAGGAAGAGAGGAGGGAGGGGAGGAAGGATGGAAGGGAGGGAGGAAGAAGGAAGGAAGGAAATGAGGGAGGAAGGAAAGGAGGGAGGGAAAAAGAAAAAGGAAGGGAGGAAAAAAAGAGAAGGAGGGACAGACGGAAGGATGGAAGGGAAGAGGAAGGAAGGGAGGAAAGAAGGAACAGTCAAAACAGACGGAGAGGACGACACGAAGGTTAAAGGTCACAAATGTTGTAGACGACACAATTTACAGTGTTTATATTTCAGCTGAATCATGTTTCAGTTTCAGTTTTTAAGACACAGAAGAAGAAGAAGAAGTCCTGAGGTCACATTTACTCCAGTAATCTGTATTTAACCTTCCTGTCGTCCTCCCGGGTCAAATTGACCCCGTCTGTTTTTACTGTTCCTTCTTTCCTTCCTTCTTCCTTCCCTCCTTCCTTTTTCCTTCCTTCTTCCTTTCTTCCTTCCTTCTTCCTTCCTTCCCTCCTTCCTCCCTCCTTTCCTTCCTTCTTCCTTCCTTCCACCCTACTTTCCTTCCTTCCTCCGTCATTTCTTTCCTTTTTCCTTCCTCCTTTCCTTCCTTCTTCATTCTATCCTCCCTCCTTTCCTTCCTTCTTCCTTCCTTCCTCCATTTCTTTCCTTCCTTCCTTCCTTCCTTCCTTCCTTCCTTCCTTCCTTCCTTCCTCCCTCCTTTCCTTCCCTTCCTTCTTCCTTCCTCCCTCCCTCCCTCCTTTCCTTCCTTCTTCCTTCCCTCCTTCCTTTTTTCCTTCCTTCTTCCTTTTTTCCTTCCTTCTTCCTTTCTTCCTTCCTTCTTCCTTCCTTCCCTCCTTCCTCCCTCCTTTCCTTCCTTCTTCCTTCCTTCCACCCTACTTTCCTTCCTTCCTCCGTCATTTCTTTCCTTTTTCCTTCCTCCTTTCCTTCCTTCTTCATTCTATCCTCCCTCCTTTCCTTCCTTCTTCCTTCCTTCCTCATTTCTTTCCTTCCTTCCTTCCTCCTTCCTTCCTCCCTCCTTTCCTTCCTTCTTCCTTCCTCCCTCCCTTCCTTCCTTGACTCAAGGACAACAGGAGGGTTAAAGGTGCAACATGTAAGATGTATCACTCCTAACCAGCAGGGGGCAGCATTTAATCAGAAAGGGAAGTGTTGTTATTGATCCTGCTTTGCCTCTAACTAACCAATCACACTCCTCATAAATAGATAGATAGACTTTATTCATCCAGTAGCTCAAATAAACACGTATACATAAATAAATATAAGATATAAATCATACATACAAAACCCCTAAAAGTATAATATGTAAGAAAATTATATTAAGAGGAGGAAAAATAGTTTGTTTGTTGGTAGCGTTGGATTAACCTTCGTGTCGTCCTCCCGGGTCAAATTGACCCCGTCTGTTTTGACTGTTCCTTCTTTCCTTCCTTCCTTCCTTCCTCCTTTCCTTCCTTCTTTCTTCCTTCCTTCTTCCTCCCTGCCTCCCTCATTTCCTCCCTCCCCTCTTTCCTCCTCCCTCCCTCATTTCCTCCCTTCCTTCCTTCTTCCTCCCTCCCTCCCTCCCTCATTTCCTCCCTTCCTTCCTTCTTTCCTCCCTTCCTTCCTTCCGTCTGTCTTTAGTTTTTAGTTTTAGTTTAGTTTAGTTAGTTTATTTCAGTCAATCATGTCATTAAAAGAAAGGTTACAAAACAGAAAGAAAAAAGTAAATAAAGAAAAAAACATCAATCAGAATAAACAATAAGTAAACAGAAAAAGAAAATTTGGACCGAAAAGGCATAGGCTGAAGCATAGCTTATTACGCCTACCCTGTTACAACTCTGATTAATTAAAAAATAAAAATTTAAAATGTACAATTTGTTATTTATTAATAAAAGAATAAGCAATCACAAAACAGTAAAAAGAGAGAAGCTGCTTGATTCGATTTCCCTTTCTTCTTCCTTTTCTTTCCCTTCCCTTCTCCTCTCCTTTCCTCCCTCCTTCTCATTCTTTCCTCCCCCCTACTTTCCTTCTTTCCCTTTCTTTTCTTTTCCGTCATTCTTTCCTCCCTTTCTCTTTTCCTTTGTCCCTCCCTCCCTCCTTCCCTCCTTCTTTCGTCCGTCCTTCCTTCCCTTCCATCCTCCCTTCCTCCCTCCCTCCCTCCCTCATTTCCTTCCTTCCTTCCATCCTTTCTTCCTCCTTTCCTCCCCCCTCCTTTCCTTCCTTCTTCGTCCCTTCCATCCTACCTTCCTCCCTCTCTCCCTCCCTCATTTCCTCCCTTCCTTCCTTCTTCCTCCCTTCCATCCTTCCTCCCTCCCTCCCTCCCTCCCTTCCTTCCTCCCTTCCTCCCTCTCTCCCTCCCTCATTTCACAGTCGAGTGGTTAGAGTGCAGCTATATAAAGGCAGCATCACTGGTCCTTTTTAATAAAAATGAGACGTCTTTGCTTCAGAGGCGTCACTTTAAAGTCTATTAAATATGACGAGTGGCACAGCTGCATCTTTTTTTATCTTTATTGAAAAGATTTTGGATGTATTATGGTGTCAAAAAAAGGTTTTATGACATTTCAGAGGAAGAGAAAACAGCAGCTGGGACCAAATAACAAAATATGTCAAAAGAAAAAGAAAAAAGTCAAGAGGTCCCAATGCAGGTGGGTTTTAACATGACTGTTTAGACTCTACCTGCATTGGGAGCTGCAGCGTGTGGACTTTTTTTCTTGCTTGTAGTTTAATGTGAAAAAGTTTCACAATAACAGAAAAGAAAGAAAAGAGTAAAAAAGTCGATGTTATTCTAACCCCAACTCTAACTACAAGCCAGTTTAAGCCTGCTGCTGTATATTTATAGATTTTTAAAAACTGAAAACAATTATAATAAAGTGTGTTTTCAGGCCGGATTTAAAGGTGGAGACAGTCAGACGTTAGTTGCTTCTGTATAATTTATTTTATTATTTTATTATTTTATGATCTCTGTCAGAGTGTAACAGTGTTTATGATTCCTTATCTCAACGTGGCAATGTGGATGTCATGATTACTTTATTATAATAACACACACACACACACACACACACACACCACACACACACACACACACACACACACACACACACACACACACACACACACACACACATCTTTTTATTAAGTCAACAGTGCCAAAAACAATTCAACAAAGTAAACAACAGACAGGAAGACGGAAGAGACGAAGAGGACGTTAAAAAACAGAGAAAGAAGAAGAGTAATATAATATAAATCTATCCTTTAAGACAAAGAGCTTCTTCTTCATCCACATGTAAACATCCTCCAATAAGACGACACTTCTACTCTAATTTAAAGTACAGTATCAGTCTGAATATAAAGTCTCTTTAACTAAACTTATATCAAACACTTTGTGCTTTAACTCTTTACATGCTGTCATATTCTGACTCATAATTAGTCTCTACAGCATTTCACATTCATAAAAACCCCTTCAGTTATTAATAAATGTTTGATTTAATCCTTTTATTTGATTAAAAGATGCATTTACAATCACTATTGTATGATGCAGGAGAACAACAAACATGTTTATCTGCTGTTGTTTTTACATTTTGGAATAAAAACAGGTCAATTTTGTACATTTGCATATATAAAAATGTGTATCAGCTGCATACAATTTTAAAAAAAAAGATGCATTTATTTCCTTTTTTGTATATTCTGCAACACTTTATGAAAGTGTGGCTATAACAAATGCATATAAGGTGTTTTTACAGCTCTAAAATGTAAAAATAGGTCACATTTGTACATTTGCATTTATACAAATATGTTACAGCTGCATTCAAATTTTAAAAAAAGATGCATTTTATTTCCTCTTTGGTATTTTCTGCAGCATGTTAAGAAAAGTCAGGGTATAATAAATGCGAGTATAGTGTTTTTACAGCTGTCAAATGTAAAAATAGGTCAAATTTGTACATTTGCATCTATAAAAATGTGTATCAGCTGCATAAAATTAAAAAAAAAGATGCATTTTATTTCCTTTTTTGTATATTCTGCAACACATTATGAAAAGTCAGGCTAAAATAAATGTGTATAACGGTGTTTTTACAGCTCTAAAATGTTAAAACAGGTCAAATTTGTACATTTGCACCTATAAAAATGTGTCTCAGCTGCATTCAAATAAAAAAAAAAAGCATTTTATTTCCTTTTTTGTATATTCTGCAGCACTTTATGAAAAGTTTGGCTAAACAAATGTGTAGAAGGTGTTTTTACAGCTCTAAAATGTAAAAATAGATCAAATTTGTGCATTTGCATATATAGGCAAGGGCAATAAAAATATGTAACAGCTGCATTCAAATAAAAAAAAAAGATGCATTTTATTTCCTCTTTGCTATATCCTGCAACACATTAGGTAAAGTTTGGCTAAAACAAATGTGTATAAGGTGTTTTTACAGCTCTAAAATGTTAAAATAGATAAAAATTTGTGCATTTGCATTTATAAAAATGTGTATCAGCTGCATTAAAATTAAATATAAAGATGCATTTTATTTCCTTTTTGGTTTATTCTGCAGCACGTTAGGAAAAGTCAGTCTAAATAAATGCGAGTATAGTGTTTTTACAGCTCTAAAATGTAAAAACTGGTCAAATTTGTACATTTGCATTTATAAACATGTGTATCAGCTGCATAAAAACTTTAAAAAAAGATGCATTGTATTTCGATGTTTGTATATTCTGCAGCACGTTAGGAAAAATCTGGTTATATAAATGCAGCTTTAAAATGTTAAAATAGGTCAAATTTGTACATTTGCATGTATAAAAATATGTAACAGCTGCATTCAAATAAAAAAAAAGAAGCATTTTATTTCCTCTTTGGTATTTTCTGCAGCACGTTAGGAAACATCTGGCTATAATAAATGTGTATACGGTGTTTTTACAGCTCTCAACTTTTAAAAAATGGGTTTAATATGACTCTGAACAGCATGTAAAGGGTTAATATATTTGGGATAAAACACAGATCTGGACTTTAGTGCATTTAAAAAGTTCACATGTTTGATCAACCTGCAGATTTAAAAGTCTCCAGAACCAGTTCATCTGCTTC
>NC_084975.1:2456735-2459995 GCF_963691925.1 Scomber scombrus | reverse complement strand
GACACATAAAATACTTTTACCTACATTTTACAACATTCATATATAAATGTGTTTAACAAGAAAAAAAAAGAAAAACAGCCTCATATATTTTAATATGAAATTAAAAATGAGGAAAATTCCTAAATTCTGATTCGAGCTTCTTTAAATGTGAATATTTTCTAATTTCTTTAGTCCTCAATGACAATAAAGTGAATATATTTGACATTTGAGGACTTAATGTTGGACTTTAGGAGACAATAATATTCATTTTTCATTATTTTTCTGACATTTTATGGACCAAACAACTCTACAGGTTAATTTATAATGAAAATAATCATTAATTACAGCTCGAGCATGTTCACATAAAGTCGTTAAATTCACTATTTAAACTACTGACCCAATCCTTCACTGAGCATTGATTCTCTGACTCCAGCTTTCTTTCTTATTCAGTCCTTTTTTATTTTTATTTTTATATCACGGTATGAAATGAATGCAGCTTCACACAGAAACCAGTTCTTTGGGTATGACGTCTCCGCCTCGCCCCATCGTGAGCGTTTTGCCCAGCTGGCACTCTGCTCTGCTCGCTGCTCCTGTTTCTGGTTTGTAAGGGTTGAGATTAAGAAGACGCTTTTAGACTCGTAGCATTTTTGTGTGTCTCCGTCTCTGCCCTGCTGTCAGTCATGCTGCTGGTTGCTGTGGTTTGGTGTACGTGGTGCCTCTCAGAGTCCGAAGGGGAGGAAGGAGGGAGGGAGGGATGGAGGGAAGGAGGGAGGGAGGGAGGGAGGGAGGGAGGCCACCTTCTTGTTTCTGCCTCGTCTTCCCTCTTTTACTCTTAAAAATAACAAGAAGAAGAAGAAAGACCCTTTTTATATTTAGAGTCTGAAATACAGGAAGTGACCACTAATACCACACTGAGGTTTATTTTTAGTCTGACACACTTACTAATCTAAATGCTTTAAGTACAGCAACCCTCCTGTTGTCCTCGAGGGAAGGAAGGAAGGGAAGGAGGAAAGGAGGGAGAAGGGAAAAGAGGAAGGGAGGAAGGGAGGGAGGAAAGGAGGGAGGAAGGATGGAGGAAAGGAAAGGAGGGAGGAAGGACAGAGGAAAGAAGCAAGAGCGGAAGGTAGGAGGGAGGGAGGAAAGAAGGAAGGAAGGGAGGAAAGAAGGAAGGAAGGGAGGAAGGAAAGGGGAAAGGAGAGAGGGAGGGAGGAAAGGAGGAAGGGAGGGAGGAAAGAAGGAAAAGAGGAAAGGAGGGAGGGAGGAAAGGAGGGAGGAAGGAAGGGAGGAGGAAAGAAGGAAGGATGGAAGGTAGGAGGGAGGGAGGGAGAAAGGAAAGAAGGATGGAGGAAGGAAGGGAGGAAGGTAGGGGGAGGAAAGAAGGAGAGAAAGAAGAAGGGAGGAAGGACAGAGGAAAGAAGGGAGGAAGGTAGGAGATGGAAGGAGGCAGGGAAGGGAGGGAGGGAGGAAGGAAAGAAGGGATGAAAGGAAGGGAGGAGGGAAAGAAGGAAGGAATGAAAGGAGGGAGGAAGAAGGAAGGAAGGGAGGAAGGAAGGAGGGAGGGAGGAAGGAAAGAAGGACAGAGGAAAGAAGGAAGGTAGGGGGTAGGAAAGAAAGAGAGAAGGAAGGAAAGGAGGGAGGAAGGAATGAAGGAAAGGAGGGAGGAAGGAAGGAAGGACAGAGGAAAGAAGGAAGGAGGGAGGGAGAAAGGAAAAGAGGAAGGAAAGAAGGACAGAGGAAAGAAGGAAGGGAGGAAGGTAGGGGGAGGAAAGAAAGAGAGAAAGGAGGGAGGAAAGAGAAGAAAGACCCTTTTATTTTAGAGTCTGAAATACAGGAAGTGAGCACTAATACCACACAGTGAGGTTTATTTCTAGTCTGACACACTTACTAATCTAAAACACTCTAAATACAGGTTTGAGTTTTTTGGGATTTTCTCCATTTTGGGGGAAACTTTCTGTGTTTATTGGTGAAGTTAATAGACGAAAGCATGGTGACATAAAACATAGCAGATGGTGTGAAGTAGGATGTTAGAAGTTGGGAAGTGTGTTTGTGTGTTTATGGTAGGAAGTCTTATTATAATAACTGTAGTAATAAGTTCAGTTCTGTTCAGTTTTAGAGATAAATAATTGTTCTGCAGCTGCAACAATTAGTCGACGAGTCAATCTGCAGAAAGATTAATGACACTTTTGTTAGTTTTCAAGAAAAAATGCCCCAAAAAAAATCTGGTTCCAGCTTCTGAGATGTGAAGTTCTGGACAGTTTATTAGATAAAATGAGCTTTTGCGATTTTCTCCATATTTGGTGTTTATTTGTGAAGTTAATAGTCAAATAAGGATTGACATAGAAAGCATGGTGATATAAAACATAACAGTTGGGAAGGCTTGTTGGTGTGTTTATGGTGGATGTTTTTAACAAGTCTTATTTATAACTATTGTAATAAGTTCAGTTCTGTTCAGTTTTAGAGATAAGTAATTGTACTGGAGCTGCAACAATTAGTCGACTAGTCAATCTGCAGAAAGATTATTGACACTTTTGTTAGTTTTCCAAAAAAACATACAGTTGATGAGATAAAACAAGCTTTGTTGTTGTCTTACTTGTGTCAGAATAGTGTAGAAACTACATATTTACATTAAAACAGATAAAACAGTCAGCTGATATTATCAACCGATATTGGTTTTATCTTTTCTATACAGTAGAAAAAGAACAATAAGTTGAATCTATAATTAAAAAAAGTCACATTTTAAAGCAAAAGAGCCACCATCAGTTGCTTATTGTCTGATATTTTAAGTGTTATAAACGGCCCAATAGGTTAAATATGAAGTTGAGGATTCAATTAACTCAATACTGAGGTAAAGTTATGGTCGGATTACATGTAGAAAAGTCTGTATTTAAGGATAAAACCTGTTCATTAAGTCAGATATGATGGTTATGTTTACATAGAGAGAGTACAGGTGTAACTGCAGCTCCTACAGAGACTTATCTGATGTTTATATAATGAGACTGTGAAGAGTCAGTCAGCGTTATAAATGTTTGGTTAGTTCAGTTTAACCTGCGGGACTTTCCCAAAGGATCTGGTTACGTGTTTTTTTAGCTGCTGTAAGGCACGAATAAACTGACGAGGAGCTCAAAGTGTGGAATACACCTGCTTTAATTTAAGTATGTATATATTTTGTAGCATCATAGAGAAACTTTCCCAACAGGACCAATGTGTTCTCAGTGCAGCCTCTGATACGGTTGACCATGAAATACTTCTTAAGTGCCTTGAACACTGTTTGGGCCTTAGAG
>NC_084975.1:2446735-2454235 GCF_963691925.1 Scomber scombrus | reverse complement strand
CCTCTTTTTTAAATGATACTTTATGTGAATCCTGATGAAACTGGATGTCACATTGTCATTTTTAGATGTTTGACTTCATCGGTTAGGTCGACGCCCAACAAGGTAAATTTGCTTTTTAAAGATAACGGAAAAAGACGCCTCCCATATCAAACATCTACTAAACACACTTTACACATGTTCGTCTGTTGGCACTAAAGTTTGTTTAAGCTGAACAAAGACACATGTTCGTTTTAAAGAGGAAATATTATAATGTTTTTCTGTTGTTTATATAATGTTACGATGCTATTTAAACTTGAGGTGAGCATCTGAACGTTTAATAGCAACGGCTGTTCGTGGTTTAGCTTTGGCTGCTCAGGTTGTTTAAGGTTTTTCTGTATATTGTTGATGTCGTTTAAAGCTCGAACATGTACGAATGTATTTGAGAAGTTGACGTTTTAAGGAAAAGTTTCATGCAGTGGTTGTGTTACATTAGACTTTCTTTTGTCCGTAAAAATGACAGAAAGGGTCGTAAAAATTCCCTCATAATCTCTTATTACCTAGCATTGATATTTTAATTATTTTACTGATGGTGAGACATATTTAATAGCTTTTATTTTCATTCATTCATTTACATTTTTCAATAATTGGGGCAGCTGCACCCCTCCGTAATCCGTAGTGATCACAGACACTAAGGGTGGGAATCACCAGAGGCTCCAGTAGCGCTCATGTCAATTAATGGTGGTGTTCACTGTTGCCATGACAGCAAAGGTTGCATATCTTTAAGGAATTAGAAAACTTGTCTCCAGTGATCATTTGAACCCAAACCCTGATCTTTACATAGTTCTGATCAAGTAAACTAGACATTAACCACAGCGTCACACCTCAAAACATCATTATTTTTACCTCTCTAAAGATCCTCATGTGTGAGGGCAGCAGTGGAAAATACAAAAGGAAGGAAGGAAGGAAGGAAGGACAGATGGAAGGAAGTAGGGACCAAAGGAAGGAAGGAAAGAAGGACAGATGGAAGGAAGGAAGGACAGATGGAATGAAGGAAGTAAGGACAGAAGGAAGGACAGATGTAAGGAAGTAAGGACAGAAGGAAGGAAGGACAGATGGAATGAAGGAAGTAAGGACAGATGTAAGGAAGGGAGGGAGGGAGGGAGCGAGGGAGGTCAGCAGTGTAAAATACAAAACAAAAGAAACTGAGAAAATACATCATTGTTCATCAAGGGTGGAGATAATCGTTCATTCATCGTAATCGAGGTTAAAAGTTCAATTTATCATTGAAAATCATTTTGATTTTTGCCATAATTGCCCAGCCCTCTGCTCCACGATACGATATTATTATTGGGATTTTAAATATATTGCGATATATTGCTATTCATTACCTTTTTTCAGCTACAAACTATGTCTCTTGAACGCTGACTGTTATCTCTGCTGACCAGTAAACTAACTAGTCTAGAGCCCTCTAGTGGTCTGAAAAAGCAATTGATTTTATTATTCTAGTATCAAAAACTTACATTTTTTATTTGTAATTTATATAATAAAAGATTGGTACTTGGCGTCCGTGTGTCATACAATATTGCCATGTAATGATCACAGACACGTTACGAAACATCTTGTTCGTTACTCTTCAAAACGCTTTCGGTACTTGGTTATCGAGATACGTTGAGTCCAGTGTCGAGCTAGCTGAGGTTGCATTAACAACTTTTTTTTATTTTTAATTAGCAATGATGGAAAAATCTGAAGCCCGTCTGTCATTTTCACAGATTACATTGAGGGTGACTGTTGCAGAAAAACCTTAAGTTCAAGCCAGTAGAAACTTCGGGTTCTTCTTCTTCTTCTTCAACATGTATTTACAATTAAACACTAAAGAAACAAAAAGAGTCAAACACAGCCACTGAGTCAGGAGTTCAATGCATAACACAAGTAAACTGTGGCACTGAATGATAATCTGTAACTTTCTTTTATATTCTTCTATATTCTTTTACACTCATATCTCTCACACATTACGTCATCTACAGCCTTGAGTCTTGAAAGTTTTACCAGAGCTGTAACACATTCATGGCTTCAGTGTGCTGCCAGAAATATTAATCATTACTTACCATGAAGGCCTTCAGCACACTCCCAAAAAGTTAACTGTTTCCTTCCCCATGCTGCTTCTCTGTGATCATCTTGTATCGTTAAAGGTATTTTTTAGTATGATGATGATGCAGATACCTGGTTTATCCCCTTAGTGAATGATTATAATACTTTAATTTCACACATGATCAACTGTCAATTTAAGTTATTCACACTTGTGTCCAGTTGGTGGCGAGGTTGCATGTTTATTAGCTGTTATCTCATCTGGTCTCGTCTTTTTTACTACGTTTTATTTACCTCAGAAGTTGGAAGTCGGAGCTCAGAATGACGTCAAAATCCGAGTTTCTGTCGTTCCAGTTAGAAAGACAGAAAACCAGTTCTAGCCAGGTTAGCAGTCAATAGAAATACCAGTTGATAAAAACATGTTTCGCTGTCTTTTTTACTTATACAAGCAGCGTAGCAACACGTCCACTAGGGCTGGGCACTATATATCGATGTCAGGATATGAGACTATATATATCGTCTTAAAATGTGGATATCGTAATATCGTGATACAGCATTAGTGTTGTCTTTTCCTGGTTTTAAAGGTGGTATTACAGTAAAATATATGATTTTCTGAACTTACCAGACTGTTCTAGCTGTTCTATTATTTACTTTTTACCCACTTTGTCATTATATCCACATTACTGATGATTATTTATCAAAGATTTCATCGTGTAAATATTTTGTGAAAGCATCGAGAATCATCTCTGCAATATCGATATTGAGGTATTTGGTCTAAAATATCGTGATACTTGATTTTGTCCATATCGCCGAGCCCTAGCGCCAATTATTATAAAAATGAAAAGCTATTAAATATGTCTTAGCATGATTAAAAAGAGACAGGAGCTAAAACGGCCTGTTAATAGACAGAGGCTGAACTGAGCGGCTGCATAAAGGACCAGTAGAAGATAAATAAGGAGTTTTTAACTGGAAATCATGCAAAGATATTCCAGTAGAGACACAGAATATTAATATAGAGCTGGAGAAAATCTTGTATATTGTCATAAGGAGGCTTCATTCCTCTTTTTTTTTCTCTGTTTTGAAGATTTCTGCAGCTGCTACTGCTGGGTTTTCCATCTTTTTCTTTATTTTTCTGTGTCGTCAGTGTCAGTGGAAACATAAAAAAAACACATCTGTCACACACCTGAGCTGAACACTGCCCTGCCCAGATGTTCGCTGGAAACTTCTGGGTGGGGGAGTCAGATAAAATAAAGTGTGTGTGTGTGTGGAGTTAAAGTGCTGTTATAGCAGACCATGAATGAAGGAAAAAAAATTGTTTGAACAGTCATTGTTTGCTGATGATTTGCCTCCAGTCATCCAGTAATTAGTTTTCGGTTGACTGATCCTTTAAAACGTGGCTCGCTCCGATGTTTTCCTGGATGCAGCTGCAGCTTCGTCCCGACTGCTGGAGACGATCTGCAGAGCCGCCGATGTCCAACCGAAGAGTGTCTCATTTCATTCTCCTCCACTATCTCTGTGCTCAGCAGGTTTTAGACCAGCTCTCTCAGCCATGAAGCGTGAAATGTGCTGGTGAATGCACATAAAGGCCGAAACCATGAAAGGATTAATTGATTTATTTAAATATACGAGTTGAAATTATTAATCTGCAACTGTTTTAATTGTTGGTTTAATCATTCGTTAAGAGCAAGAAAAAAAAGTCCAATCACGTTCTGAAATGTGAGGATTTGCTGACATCAGGAAGTTTATTTTTCATTTTTTGTAAAGGATAAAAAAGCGTAGACGTGAAAAGATAAACTGTGACTGTTTAATCCTTTACATACTGTTCTGTTTGGGTGATATTTGACCCATTTTAACAGCTTGTAAAAACACCTCAGATGTCTTTTATTTTTAAATTTGACGGCTTTATCTAAAGTGGCTCAAAAAGCACAATACAGGTTTTTTGTCCACAGTCAGATTTGCTCCGTTTCTATTGATATGTGTTTTAGTGAAATGACTAGGAAGGAAAGATGGAAGGAAGAAAGGAAGGTTGGAAGAAAGGTAAAGAAGGCAGGAAGGAAAGATGGAAGGATGGATGGAAAGAAAGGAAGGAAGGAAGGATGGAAGGAAGGAAAGAAGATTGGAAGAAAGGAAAAGAAGACGGGAAGGGAGGAAGAAAAGATGGGAAGGAAGGATGGAAGGAACGTTGGAAGAAAGGTAAAGAAGACAGGAAAGAAGGAAAGAAAGATGGAAGGAAGAAAGGAAAAGAAGACTGAATAGAAGGAAGGAAAGATGGAAGGAAGGAAAAAAGACGAGAAGGAAGGAAAGATGGAAGGAATAGAAGACGGGAAGGAAAGTCGGCCGGATTGGACCCCTCAGTGGGCCGCTTCTGGCCTCATGTTTGACACCTCTGGACTAAACTATTGATCGGTTATCGGAGGGAAATATGGAGATAAATATATAAATATATACGGATATGAAGCCTGTTAAAAACACCCGGCTCCTCTCTGCTTCATGATTCTTCTCTTTAATGTTGGAATCATCTTTCTTCCCTCTGGTTCCTCTCCTCTTTCTATCTCTCCTACGTGTCATTTTTTTCTCCTCTTCATCCCCACTTCCAATTATAGCTCAACGTCGACATCTTACCCCCCCCCAACCTCTCACCCCATCCCCCTCCCCCTAACCTAACGAGGAGAGCTGATTATGTTTAATTTAGCTGCGGCTGTTAAGTGAGACTGAAGCTTTTATTTTTTGAGGAGAACAAAGAGCTTTGGATATTTGAGCCTAGAAGAATGTGGTGATGGGTGTGTTACATTACTGCAGCTGAGTCAACATTCATTATAACTTCACTCAGAACAGATTATTCCCCTGTTTTAAACTTATTGGAAGAATTAAAGTGATTATCGAAGAGTATTTTAACTCGATTTGACACCAAAGTGTGATGATGAATAGCTGGTATCATCATCAGTAATGATGTCATTAAACGCAGCGATGAGCAGATTGAGAGACGCCCACATGACTCACATCTGGCTCGCAATGTGAGCTGATGTGGGCCCAAGCATTAAAAAGAAGGAAAGGAACGATGGAAGGAAGGAAAATAAGAAGGAAGGAAGAAAGGACAGTTGGAAAGATGGAAGGAAGGAAGGAAAATAAGCCAGGGAGGGAGGAATGACAGATGGAAGGAAGGAAAGATGGAAGGAAGTAAGGGAGGAAGAAAGGAAAGATGGAAGGAAGTAATGGAGGAAGACAGGAAAGATGGAAGGAAGGTCGGAAGAAAGGAAAATAAGACAGGATGGAAGGAAGGACAGACGAACGGAAGGCAGGAAGGAAGGACAGATGGAAGGAAGTAAGGGAGGAAGACAGGAACGATGGAAGAAAGGACAGAAGAAAAGAAAGATGGAAGGAAGGACAGAAGACGGGAAGGAAGGACAGAAGACGGGAAGGAAGGACAGAAGAAAGGAAGGAAGGACAGGAGGAAGGAAGGAAGCACAGAAGAAAGGGAAGATGGAAGGAAGGAAGGAAAGATGGAAGGAAGGAAGGAAGGACAGAAGAAAGGAAATAAGGAAGGAAGGACGAAAGGAAAGAAGGAAGGAAGGACATATCAGTAATGATGTCATTAAACGCAGCGATGAGCAGATTCACTGACGGAGCAGAGAGACGCCCACATGACTCACATCTGGCTCAGTATGAGCTGATGTGGGCCGAAGCATTAAAAAGATGGAAAGGGAGGAACGATGGAAGGAAGGAAAATAAGAAGGAAGGAAGGACAGTTGGAAAGATGGAAGGAAGGAAAATAAGCCAGGGACGAAGGACAGATGGAAGGAAGGAAGGAAGGAAGGAAGGAAGGAAGGAAAATAAGTCTGGAAGGAAGGAAGGAAAATAAGACAGGAAGGGAGGAAGGACAGATGGAAGGAAGGAAGGAAAGATGGAAGGAAGTAAGTGAGGAAGGCAGGAAAGATGGAAGGGCGGAAGAAAGGAAAGATGTAAGGGAGGAAGAAAGGAAAGATGGAAGGAAGTAAGGGAGGAAGACAGGAAAGATGGAAGGAAGGACAGAATAAAGGAAAGATGGAAGGAAGGACAGAAGAAAGGAAAGATGGATGGAAGGAAGGAAGGAAGAAAGGAAAGACGGAAGGAAGTATGGAAGGAGAGGAAGGACAAGAAAGGAAAGATGGAAGGAAGGAAGGAAAGAAAGATGGAAGGAAGGAATGACAAGAAAGGAAGGAAGGACAAGGGGAAAGAAGGAAGGAAGGACAGAAGGAAGGGAGGGAGGAAGGAAGGAAGAAAGGAAAGATGGAAGGAAGGACAGAAGAAAGGAAAGATGGATGTAAGGAAGGAAAGAAGGAAGGTTGGACAGAAGAAAGGAAGGAAGGACAGAAGAAAGGAAAGATGGAAGGAAGGAAGGACAGAAGAAAGGAAAGATTGAAGGAAGGAAGAAAAGATGGAAGGCAGGAATAAAGGAAAGATGGAAGGAAGGAAAGATGGAAGGGCAGAAGTAAGAAAGGAAGGAAGGACGAATGATAGATATCTGGTTTCATCATTGATGATGTAATGAAACGCAGCTCTGATCAGATTCCCTCCGTCGGGGTCGCAGGGTTTGGTTGAGCGGACGGAGCAGAGGTGGGGTTTTCCCTGCGGTCCCGCTCCTTGTTTAGTGATGCCGGATCCAGACTGGACGGCTCCATTCAAGCCCCCCCCCCCCATCAGGTCAGCTTTACTGTGGTACATTCAGCCTTTCATTCACCGTGCTGACGCTGACTAAACTCACTGTTGACTATACACACAAAACAACACAAAAAAAGCCACCAAGAAACAAAACATGATGGTGCGTTCAGGTACCGCTTCGGACAATTACAGGATGCTGCGTTCAAGTACCGCTTCGGACAATTACAGGTTGAGCCAGTAAATACAGGGAGTTTGAGTTTGGCACAACTTTAAGAACTTTAAACAATAACTTTTTAACCTTCGTCCTCCCTGCTCAAATTGACCCCGTCTGTTTTGACTTTTCCTTCTTTCCTCCCTTCCTTCCTTCCATCTGTCCTTCCTCCCTCCTTTCTTCTCTCTTTCTTTCCTTTCTTCCTTCCTTCCTTTCCTTCCTCCCTTTCTTCCTTCCTTCCACCCTCCTTCCATCTGTCCTTCCTTCCTCCCTCCTTCCTTCTTTCCTTCCTCCACCCCCCTTTCTTCCTTCCTTCTGTGCTTCCTTCTTTCCTCTGTCCTTCTTTCCTTCCTTCCTTCCTTCCTCTTTTCCTTTCTCTCTCCCTCCTTCCTTCTTTCCTCCCTTTCTCCTTCCTTCTTTCTTCCCTGCCTCCTATCTTCCTTCCTTCCTTTCCTCCCTTCCTTTCTTCTTTCTCCCTTCCATCCTTCCTTCTTCCTCCCTTCCTCCTCCCTCCTTTCCTTCCTTCCTTCCTCCCTTCCTTCCTTGACTCTTCATTTTAACATTTTAATACTATACTAAAATGTACC
>NC_084975.1:2416735-2444235 GCF_963691925.1 Scomber scombrus | reverse complement strand
CTCCTCCTTCCTCCATCCTTCTTCTTCCTCTTCCATTTTCTCCTCCTTCTTTCTCTTCTTCTTCTCTTCCATCTTCATCTTCTTCTTCCTCTTCCTTCATCTCCTTCTTTAATCTTCCTCCTTCTCCTCCTCCTCATACCTCTTTCTCCCTCCTCTTCCTCCTCCTCTCCCTCAGTCATAGTTTTCTCTGCAGCAGCTCCTCCATGAAGCTCTGATTTTCTCCTTCCAGCAGTTTAATTTAGAGACTCTCTGGTGTCTGTGTGAAGTATTGATGATGATGAGGAGGAGGATGAAGATGTTAACTCTAATCTGAGGTCATTAATTGGAGTTTTCACAGATCTCCCTCTGTCTCTCTCTCCTCATCAGAGCTGCTTTCATCTCAGAGTTTAACTGTTTTTAAAGAAACTTCTCGAAATGTTAAATTTTCTCTGACACAGATCATGTGACCTGAGCCTAGATCTATTTAAAATAGGAACTACATATATTATTATTAGTCTAAAGAAGAGCAGTGTGTGGACTTTCTTCTCTTTCATCCTAATAAGAATCTAAAACATGAAACACATAATGAGTTAACATTTGTGCCACACTTTATCTCACATGTGATGTCTTCAGTGTCGTTTTATAATGTAGAAACTTGTAAAGAAACCTTTTTAACTTTGGGGATTAATTCTCTAGTTTAATCTTTTTTTACTGCAAAATTCAGGATAGAAATATAGTTTTTAAGACTTTATGTGTAAGACATTTAAAAGCATGTAGTTTAATAATCTTTCAGCACAAGTAGATCAGATCCTGCTGTTATACAACAGATAGAGACAAACTGTTTAGTCGAATCTGTGGTTGAACTATTAATCCAAATTGTTATTGAAATCACAATATGGCAGTATTAGTTAAAGGTGAACTGTGTGTCATAATATATTTAATTTAATTATTTTGTATTTTGCAGCAGTGACGTCCCGGCCTATACGTGATATTCTACACACCATTTCTGTGGCTTTTCTATTTTAATGCATTTTTCAATGAGAACAAGAATAATAATAATGTTGCATTATCAGTCATAATAATGAAGTCATTAGATATTCTGTCTAAGTCTTTGAGCTGTTGTTGAGTCAGCAAACAAACCAGCTCAGATTTATTTGCACATTTCTGACTTCAGCGTCTCTGTTGACACAAATCAACTTAAATCTGTTTACTGAACTCACAGAGACGAGAAGATGTTGAGAAATGATCAGAAACTTTAAACTCAAACATCTTTTTCTCCTTTTTTCTCTCTTTCAGGAAACTGAGATCGCCACCGAGTGCAACCATGTAAGTGTCTCCTTTTATTCAAGTAGAAATATTTATAAAGTGTTTAAAGGTTCCAGGTTTGCTTCTCTTAACAAAGATTTCATATTTAAAGAAGATATTTGATAACATCATATTAAGCTCTAGTAAAGTAGAATAAAACAACAACTTTTATTTATTATTTTTTGTGTTTTTATTGATGAAAACAAAGAATCTGAGAATTTGGATTTACTGAAAATGTAAATGATTAATAATGAAATGACTCAAATTGAATCTACTAATCATTGCAGCTCTAAAGTAAACACATTAATATTCATATTAGAGCTGCAACTATTGACTGATTTAATAAATTAGTTGATTGGAAATTGATTTTAAACCATTCTGATAATCAATTAATCATTTCAGTCATTTTAGTCAATTTTAAAGCAACAAAAATGCTCCAAAATGAGCTTTTCTGCCTTTTTTTTTGCTTCTAGCTTCTCAAATGTTCAGATTTGAAGTTTTTCTGTAACTTCTAAGATGGTGAAATGAATATTTTGGGATTTTTTTTATCATTTATCTGCCAGAACTGGACACTTTAAGAAGTCAACATGGACTGTTTTATGTCATTTTATAGACAAAATAATCGTTAGTTTCAGGCTTTTATCTTAATAAGTCTGTTAATGAGACTCCGTATGATTTAAATCAGTGTACTCCAGATGTTTCACTCATGCATCTTCTTCTTCTTCCTCTTCCTCCTGCAGCTGCTGTGGAACTACAAACTGAACCTGACCACCGACCCAAAGTTCGAGTCTGTCGCCGTCGAGGTCTGCAAGACGACCATCACTGAGGTCAGTTATGTTATAGTTATTTATTTTTATTTAATGCACATGAGAGAGAAAACTAAATATATAATACAGGAGATATACATACTAGATGCAGAACACTGAGAAACAATAACTAACAGAAGAGAGATATGCAGGAGGAGCAGATTAAACCAGTAAAGGCTCATCAGATGTTCCTCCTATAGAGAGACATACAACATAAACACTTATAATAATAAAGACATACAGATAAATGCATATAAAAACTAAATAAATACATGAAGAACTGAGATGTTACAAGTCTAACAAGAAAGGTGACAATTGACCAGTGCAGGGAAAATGATGGCGAGAGCAGTTATTATGTTGTGTTACTTCATTGATCCATAAAGAAAAGAACGGTTAATATAAGTCAGATCTTTCATGGTAGGATGAAATAGGGGTGTGCGATATGACGATATTAGATCGTGAAGGATTAGAACGTGTCAACGATCAAAGCTGAGAGATCGTAGAATAGTCTACTGTATGGCAGAGGTGTCTCATTTTGGTTCAAGGGCCACAAACAGCTCAATTTGATCTCAAGTGGGCCGGACGAGTAAAACCATTGCATAATAACCTTTAAATGATAACTTCACTATAATAAATCATCTATTTACAAACAGATGAAAAGCCGGAGATGTGTTAGTGAAATTTCAACAATATTATGTCTCAGTTTTTTGCAGATTATTTTGAACAGAAGCTGCTTATTGACAATATTTTGCACAATGTTCAATATATCAGTGTTTTAAATATGACCACAACATGTATTCTGGTCAGGCTGGAAAAACCAGAATTACTTTTCTTTCTTTCAATTTTCATACTTTGCAAATTTATCCAGTGGGCCAGATTGGATCCCTTGGCGGGCCGGTTTTGGCCCTCGGGTTTGACACCCCTGGTATGGGCCACATTCTATATGTTGCAGTTCTATGATGACGCACAGACGCATCAGAAGTTTCACGTGCACACCGGCCACAACGCAGCCAGAGGCAACAGCTAGCGTTAAACCAAAAAAAAAATGAAAACAATGTCTGAACAATAATATGTTCTAAAGCTGCTGGATTTTTAATAATCAGGTTATAAACATTGTTAGAAATACTGAGGGCGGAACTTAAGTTTGTTGTTGCCATGGTTTCCTTCTGTCCGGTTAATGCGTTACACGCTATGAAGCCGGCTAACTTTATTTTCTCTAATGTGCGTCTTTAAATGGTAAGTAAGTTATGTCAATTGATGTTTAACTGGTTGTTTGTTTGACTATAACCTGTTTATTGATTTATGTAAATTTGACGGCATTTATAGAATTTAAACGGTAGTTATAGCACTCGTTAGCATTATGCTAGCGCATTTCTATAACGGTTATAACGGTTTTCTGTTATCAGTGCTATAAATAGTAACAAGTTATTTTATCACCATTAACACGCTTATATATTGCTTTTAGAGAAATTGTAATGGGAAATGGTTTGTTACACTGTTCAGAAACTTGCAAAAATCATTATTTAAAAAATCGTGATATGATATTTTTGCTATATCGCCCACTCCTAGGATGAAATGACTGCAGCTTGTTTTAACTGTTAGATATAAAGCTTCACTTTTAACAGCTGAAGGAGAATAATCCCATCAGATAGAGAGTCAGAGTAATGATGTGTGTGTCTCCTCTCATCACACACAAGCAGCGGAGTGTTTCATGACGCTGTGGTAAACAAAGGAAGTGTAGGAGTGTATCAGAGAGTCCACCTGTGACTTTCACCTCATAACATGATGAAGTTTCATGTTATGATTTGATTAGTTTCATGTTATAACGTGCTCTGATGCTTTTTTTTTTTTTACCTTGACAGAAATATGTTTCCGAAGAATAAAATCTTTATTGTCATTGCACAAGTACAATGAAATTAGATGCAAACCTTTGGTGCAAAAAACAAAAACAAAAAAGCATAAGATAAGATACATTTATTGATCCCACAGTGGGGAAAATTCATTTCTACAGCAGCTCAAAAAATAGTGACATAGAAAAAAAAAACAAATTTATACAACAATAAAATTAAAAACTAAATAAGGACCCTAAAATGCAATTATAACATATACATATGTGTGTATATGTACAAACAACACTACAATTATAAACTAAGAAAAAGGACCTTAAAGTGCATATATATATATATATATATATATATATATATAAATATATATATATATATATATATATATACACACACACACACAACAATAATATTTATAAAAAAATAGATAAATAAATAGGTAATAAATCAAATGAATAACAGCTTCCATATATTGCATTTAAAAGAATGAATGGCATATTGCACACTCCAATTAGCAGCATTTTAACAGCTTCACTTATTGCACTTTAGTTTTTAGCAGAATTCAAAGCAGCAATGGCTTTGTGATTTAAAAACTGGGGTTTTATTTGTCTTTAAAATCCAGCATCTCCTGGAAAATTAGATGTTAATTATTCTTTTTATTTACTTTTTATTTACTTTAATGTTACTAGTTATCTCATTTGCACCTAAGTAAAACATTTCCACTAATAATTCTAAGCAATATTTAGTATATTTTGTATTTTATGAGTTGTTTCTCCACCAGGAATCGTCCTTATTAAGGTATACAACATGTATATATGTGTGTATCTGCTGGTGCATAATGCCTCTTTAAGGGTTAATTCATTATTTAAGTGAATGCAATATGTTTCCATAGATTTCTAGTATAAACAACCTTCTTATTTAAAAGAAGACGTCTGTTTTTGAAGCTGTAGTTTATTTTTACTTTTTAAAAATCTCCCTGCTGAAGTTTCCTGGAACAATTTTTAATGATCTCGTTTATCTGTCGTCTCATTTAACTGTAGGCAGGTTTCACTCTCTGTTAAATAGCTTTATGACATTTAATAAAAAGATAAAGCAGCTTGTAAACAGTAGTGGAGTCGAGGGCGATAAGAAGTCAGACGGCTCCGTTTGTAAAGCAGGTGTTGCTGATTGCAGATCGTGTGATGATAAATCATAACTGACTTCTTATAAAAGGATAAATGACTTTGTGCTTTGTGAGAAAACAATAAACAATATATAAAAAGCACATTTCATACACAGTGGCAACTCTGAGCTTTACATAAAAACAAACATTAACAGTAAGAATTGGAAGCATAAAAACATACAATTAAAACAATAAAAACAATTATAGTAAAAATAACACAAATAAAATAAAAGCTAAACTAAAATAAACAAAAATACAACTGAAACCAACAATTTTAGATTAACCCTCCTGTTGTCTTCGAGTCAAGGAAGGAAGGATGGAAGGGAGGAAGAAGGAAGGAAATGAGGGAGGGAGGAAGAAGGAAAGGAGGGAGGAAGGAGGAAAGGAGGGAGGAAGAAGGAAAGGAGGGAGGGAGGAAGAAGGAAAGGAGGGAGGAAGGAAGGAAGGAAGGAAGGGAGGAAGAAAGAAGGAAATGAGGGAGGGAGGAAGAGGTAAGAAAGGAGGGAGGGAGGGAGGAAGAAAGAAGGAAATGAGGGAAGAAGGAAAGGAGGGAGGAAGGAAGAGAGGACGGAGGAAAGAAGGAAGGGAGGAAGAAGGAAAGGAGGGAGGTAGTAAGAAAGTAGGGAGGAAGGAAGGGAGGAAGGAAGAAGGAAGGAAAAGAGGGAGGGAGGAAGGAAGGGAATGAGGGAGGAAGAAAGAAAGGAGGGAGGGAGGAAGAAGGAAGGAAAGGAGGGAGGGAGGGAGGAAGGAAGGGAGGAAGAAGGAAGGAAAGAAAGGAGGGAGGAAGGAAAGAAGGAAGGGAGAATGGAGGAAGGAAGGAAGAAGGAAGGGAGGAAGAAAGAAAGGAGGGAGGGAGGAAGGAAGGAAGAAGGGGAGGAAAGAAGGAACAGTCAAAACAGACGGGGTCAAAGGTTAACAGTAAGAATAGGAAACATAAAAACATTATTTAAAACAAATAAAAAACACAAATATAGTAAAAATAAAACAAAGGAAATAGAAAGAGAGAAATAAAATAAAAAGCTAGACTAAAATAGACAAAAATACAACTTTTTAGATTAAATAAACATATAAACATATAAACATATATAACTGAAGAGATCATTAAAACTCTGCCACATGAAGCAGCTTAAAGAAGAAGTTCTGCAGACACAGAAACTGAAGCATCGACAGTCGGAAACTTCCAGAGGAAACTATAAACCTGATAAACCGCTGCTCATCATCATCATCATCATCATCAGTGATGATCAAAGAGTTTATTTATAGAAACAGTTTGAGACGAGCTGCTGAAACATGCAGATATTTATCTCTTTATCTCTTTATCTCACATCTGAGGAGCTGAAGATAGTTTATCTTTAATAAATGATTCAAAATTATTAATTAAATAGATTATAACTGATGGTGACCAGTGTTGGGAAACGTTACCTTTAAAAGTAATTAGTTACATTACAATGTTACTTCTATTAAAAAGTAACTAGTTACATTATAAACTAACTTCTATTAAAAAGTTGTTACATTACAAAGTCAGTGCTATTAAAAAGTAACTAGTAGTAACTATTTTCCTTCTTGGAGGTAAATTAAATCTTTATAAACATTTCTTCTTCTCAGATTAATTATTTATTATTTAACATCTTTATAAACATTTCTTCTTCTCTCCTCAGATTAATTAGTTATTATTTAACATCTCTATAAACATATCTTCTTCTTCTTCTTCTTCTTCTCTCCTCAGATTAATTATTTATTATTTAACATCTCTATAAACATCTCTTCTTTTTCTTCTTCTTCTTCTCTCCTCAGATTAATTAGTTATTATTTAACATCTCTATAAACATCTCTTCTTCTTCTTCTCTCCTCAGATTAATTAGTTATTATTTAACATCTCTATAAACGTCTCTTCTTCTTCTTCTCTCCTCAGATTAAAGAATGTGCGGCCGAGGAGCTCGGCAAAGGCTACCTGGTTTCCTGTCTGGTGGATCACCGTGGCAACATCAGCGACTACCAGTGCAACCAGTACATCACCAAGATGACCAGCATCGTCTTCAGCGACTTCCGGCTGATCTGCGGCTTCATGGACAAATGTCGCGAAGACATCAACACGCTGCACTGCGGCAGCATCAGCACCGGAGAAAAGGTGAGATGCTAACGCTAAAAAACATCGGAACTAAAGTCGCGTTTCGGTTTCCGTTCACGATTTTCTTTATTTTAACATTTTGAGACTATAGAAAAATACACGGAGCAGATTTATCAGATATGACGAAGTGTTTTCTGAGGATATTGTGTCGTTAATTTGGGGAAATTAAGAATAAATATGTTTGCGTTTTTTTTGTTTTCCATTTACGATTTTCTTAATTTTAACATTTTGACACTATACAAAAATACACGGGGCAGATTTCACATATATGACACGAGGCGTTTATATATATTTTGTCGTTAATTTGAGGGAAATTAAGAATAAATATAAAAATTTCTTTTTTTTCCATTTACACATTTTTCATATTTTGTGAGGATTTTTTTTGTCGTTATTTTAGGTAAAATTAAAAATAAATAGTTTTTTTTAAAATTCCATTAAAAAAAAAATTATTTTAACAATTTGATACTGTACAGAAATAACCAGGGCAGATTTAATATATGATGAGGCATTTTTGGGGGATTTTTTTGTTTTTCCATTTACTTTTTTCTTCATTTTAACAATTTGATACTATACAGAAATACATGCAGCAGATTTCTTTCTTATATATGACAAAGTATTTTCCGAGAATATTTTGTCATTATTGTGGAGAAATTAAAAATAAATATTTTTTTCCATTTACCTTTTTCTTAATTTTAACATTTTGAGACTATACAAAAATATACTCGGGACATTTTTCTCATCACGAGGTATTTCGTGAGGTTTTTTTGTCGTTATTTTAGGGAAATTAAGATTGCCCCCCCCTCCCGTTTACTTTTTTCTTAATTTTAACATTTATAGACTAAAAAATACATGGGACAGATTTCTCATATATGACGAGGTGATGTTATTTTTTGGGAAATTAATAATACTTTTTTTTTTTTTCTCCATTTACTTTTTTATCTTTATTTTAACAATTTAATACGATACAAGAAATATACGTGTGAAGATTTCTCATTTATGTCAGGATATTTCATTATTTTGGGGAAATTCACCATAAATGTAAACAAAAATTTCCATTTCCATTTTTTTCTTTATTTTGATCCTTTACAAAAATACAAGAAAAATAGACAGATTTCTCATATACATATATATATATATATATATATATGATGATATATATGATGCCTTATTATGGGAGGATTTTTTGTTATTATTTTGAGGGATATTAAGAATAAATATAAATACTCTTTTTTTGTTTTTTTTCCATTTACCTTTTTTCCCCATTATGACATTTTGAGACTAAACTAAAACTGGACACATTGCTCTTAAAGTATTTCATAAGGGTTTATTTGTCGTTATATATTCTTTCTTGTCAGTGAAAACAGTTCAACGTTAACCAGTGTGGTTGACTCACTGGTTCCCATCAACCACTTTATGGGGAAGTGAAAGCTGCTAACAGGAAGTGCTTCGTCACGTTACACCGACGCATGTTGTTCTAATGCAGCGATAATGATTCGCTGCATCACTGCTGACTTCTGCAAAGCTTTAACACTTCACTTAAAGGAAGAAGTGAACCGGCCTGAGAAGAGTCCAGATGATTCAGTTAAGATGTCACAGAAAGTCTGAATCTTTTAGGGAGATTAGTAAAAAGCTTTAAACTTAAACTCTTGTGTGGTGTATTTACAGATTCCTCTCTTTAGTAGGAACCAATGAGCATGAAGCTGATGTTAAGTCTGCACATATAAACCAGCAGACCTTCTAACTGAGTGAAACCACTTCCTGGAGGTGTAATTATTTTTGAGGGGGGGGGGGGGGGGGGGGGGGGGGGGGGGGGTGTGATGCTGGCCAATCACAGACATGCAAGCAACACTGTGCAAACAACTGGACTTCCTGGATTATGTGTCTCTCACAGAGCTGCTGTTAACAGTCTTTTGTTTTTCTTCTTCTTCTTCTCTTGTTTGTGTTTGCACATTAAAAATAAAGAGAGTAGAACAAGATGCTGATAAAAGACATGCATGAGAGACTAGAAGGCTAAAGGAACATACTCAGACTGCTCAGTAAGAGAATAATTAAACTAGTCCTGCAACTAATGATTATTATCATCATTAATATAAGTCAAGTAATTCCTAGATTAGTTGTTTGGTCCATTAAAAGAAACCAGACAATACTCACATTAAAGTCATCATCAAAATCTACTTTATTACAGACTCTTAGTTCAGGAGAAGATTTAAGGAGCTAGAATCAGATAATTTGGACTTTATTTCTTTTAAAAATGACTCAAAACCTTTAATCAGTTATCAGAATATTTGGTAAATACTTGAATAGTCGTCAACTTATTAATTAATCGACTAATTATTGCAGCTCCAGTCTCACCTGAACCTGAAACAACACGACTGGGGCCCGACTCAAACCTAATTTTCGGGGTCGATACCTACAGTAATTAGGGAATAAATAATTCCAATATCGATATATAATGGCCGATAATCTTATATGTACAGAATATATAGATAAACACACATTTTTTTGTAATAATACCTCAAATGATATTTTACAGTTTAACAAACTTTATTGTACAAAATGACACTTCAATGCACTTCAACAGTAAAGTTCACTGGGAATTTAATAATTATAAGTAGCTAAATATAATAATAATAAAACAAAACATGCGGATCAAACAAACAAAAAACAACATATAAATATATTAAATTTGAATTAAGAAAAAGGATCAAATATACATAAAATGCTGTCTATATAACTTAAAAAAATAAAAAATACTGGCACACATCGGACGACATATTGACTGACTTATATATCGGTCGGGCTCTAGAATATATTAAACTTGAATTAGGAAAAAGGATTGAATATTTATAAAATACTGCCTATGTATCTTTTAAAAAAATAAAATGTGGTTGACTGATATATCGGTCGAGCTTTAAACATGACAACCTGAATGCAGATTAAGAGATGAGTTGTCCATGTTGGTCGCCTTCAACTTAAAATAAAAAAGTCTTTGCTGTGAAACTCGTCTGAGTCCCTTTGAACAGTTTTATTTTGGAGGTTTCAGCCTGACAGGAAGCAGTGATTAAGTTTCCTCTGAGCTTTGCAGGCAGGTTTAAATATACATATATATATATATATGTGTCTAAATATACATATATGTGTCTATGTTCAGCAGATTTAGCAGTGAAGCTTTATTTCTGCTGCCTGTAAAATCAACCTCACAGAGTTCACACGCAGCGACTCTGCTGGAGCATCAACAAGAGAAGAAGAAGAAGAAGTTTAGTCTCGGAGCGCAGCGAATCGATCTTTTCCTCTCTGAGCCAAACTAAACCTCCATAAGCTCGTTAGATACGCTGGTTATTATGGGATATAAGACCCAGCACTATGAGGACTCACAGGAAAATGATGTGTTAGTCAGCAGGGGAGCAGAGAGGAGGAGGAGGGGAGTGGGGGGAGGGGGGGGGGGTTT
Organism: Scomber scombrus; assembly: GCF_963691925.1. Lineage (NCBI taxonomy): Eukaryota > Metazoa > Chordata > Actinopteri > Scombriformes > Scombridae > Scomber > Scomber scombrus. Next base: position 2,433,563 of record NC_084975.1, on the reverse strand, counting down.
AGTCACGGAGGCTGGAGCTGCCCTCGGAGCAGATTAAACCATGTTGACTATATTTAACTCAAACCACACAAACAAACACATGCTCCACATTTTAGCCTTTTTATAACCAAAATAAATGTTTTAGTTTGTTTTAGTGGGGAATTCATCTCAACTTTAAAGACTATTTTAGTAGTTGTAGTAATAATAATAATTATAATAATAATAATAATTATAATAATAATAATAATAATAATAATACATTTCATCCATTAAATGGCTCCAGCATTATGATGATACAGTAATTATGTGTTGGCAGTTTGTCTCTGTCTTATTTTAATGGTTCATTAGTCATTAAAATAAAAGGTTTAAATAAATTAAATTAACAAATAAAACTTTGGACTAGCTCAGAGTGGAAATGCTTTGTCATATTGTGTGTGTTGATGTGATAAACTGATAAAAAAAAATAAAAAAAATCATGTTAAAAGGGCCAGAAATCCTCTTTTTGTTGTTGTTGTTGTTGTTTTGTCACTTTTTCTAAAGGACATGAAGGAAAAAAAGGAATTATGATAATTAACTTTAAACTAAACTATACTAATAACTTCTTCTCCCCTCTGTGCAGGACATCCACTCTCAAGGAGAAGTGATCGCCTGTCTGGAGAAAGGTTTGGTTCGGGAGGCCGAGGAGCAGCCGGGAGCTCACCCCATCAAAGACGACTGTAAGAAATCCATCATGAGAGTCGCTGAACTCTCCTCCGACGATTTCCACCTCGACCGATATCTGTACTTCTCCTGCAGAGACGACCGAGAACGCTTCTGTGAAAATGTGAGTGTGTTTAAACAGATTTCAGAAGTGCAGATTTCATTTATTTATTTATTACTTTATTGATTTTATATTTTTTATTTTTTTTATTTTATTTATTTATTTATTCACAATTGTATTTATTTCTTTTATTTAGTATGAAAAAGCTTTTAAATATGTAGAACAGAAGTCTCTTTTTCCTTATTAATAACTCATAAATAATATTCATCCTGTTGATTTTAGAACTTCTAATATTACTATTTAAATCAACATTTTACTGATATCAGCAGGTAAAAATCTATTAAACCTGCAGCTTTTAGTTGTTTTAGTCATTTTAGAAGCAAATATGTCAAAAATGGATGGTTTTTGCTTCTTAAATGTGCTGATTTTAAAGCTTTTCAGTGTCATGCATGATATTAAACTGAATATTTTTGGGATTTCAGCAACTAACATGAATAAAAACAGACAGATAAAGGCACCATTTATCTACGTAGCGTACTGACCCACAATAAAAGCACTTAAAATCAAAAGAAAATGACCAAATCAACTAAATATAGAAAGTTTGTTGTGCTGCTACTACAGTAATTACGGTAGACTATAAAGGCACTCGTTCAGATTTCACTGAGCTACCGTAATAACCATATTAAGAGTGCAGCTTAATTTTTAAAAAGTAGATTATTTGCCTAAAGTCGGGGTTGGATGATCTTTGCTGCTGTTGATTGATTTGGTGTTTGTTTAATTTTCTTATTTTTTAATTGTTTTTCAGACTCTGGCCGGAGAGGGACGAGTTTACAAATGTCTGTTCAATCACAAGTTTGAGGAGGCGATGTCAGAGAGGGTGAGTGCTGCTCCCTTCGTCTTCTTACAGAGAAATAATGAAATCTATCTCACATCAATACACGAATAGATTAATTTCTTTCCTTCCTCTCTCTTTCCTCCCTTCCTTCTTTCCTTCCTCCATCCCCCTTTCTTCCTTCCTTCCTTCCTTCCTTCTTTCCTCCCTCCCTCCCTCTTTCTCTCTTTCTTTTTTCCCCCATAGCTTCCTCCCTTCCTTCTTTCCTCTGTCCTTCTTCCCTTCCTTCCTCCCTTCCTCTTTTCCTTTCTTCCTCCCTCCTTCCTTCCCTCCTTCCTTCCTCCCTCCTTTCCTTCCTTCTTCCTTCCTCCCTTCCATCCTTCCTTGTTCCCTCCCTTTCTTCCTTTCTTCCTTCCTTCCTTCCTTTCTTCCTTCCTTCCTTCCTTCCTTCCTTCCTTCCTTCTTTCCTTCCTTCCTTCCTTCTTTCCTCCCCTTTACCTTCCTCCCTTCTTCCCTTCCTTCCTCCCTCCCTCCCTCCCTCCCTCCTTTCCATCTTTCCTCCCTTCCATCCTTCCTTCCTTCCTTCCTCCTCCCTTCCTTCCTTGACTGGAGGACAACAGGAGGGTTAAATAAATGTTCCTATCCTATGTCCTAACCCCTGCTGTGTCTCTGCTGTCTCCTCAGTGTCGAGAGGCTTTGACCACCAGACAGAAGCTCATCGCTCAGGACTACAAGGTCAGCTACTCTCTGGCCAAAGCGTGCCGCTCGGACCTGAAGAAGTACCGCTGCAGCGTCGACAACAACATGCCCCGAGCCCGAGAGGCGCGCCTGTCCTACCTGCTGCTGTGCCTGGAGTCGGCCGTGCATCGAGGTGAAGCCCCCCCCCCCCCGCCTGTCAATCAAACTATGAGTCACAGCTCGTTAATTAGAGGCTCTGAGGTTTTAATTAACTGCAGAGAAAGAGAGGATTAGCTGAATGATCTGTCAGTCAGGAGTCTGGTTTCATTAGTGGTTTTAATGATGTGAGAACGACACAGTGAACCTTCAACAGTCCAGCTGATTAATACACTTACAGGACAGGTGACTTCCTCTGAAGAAGAAGAGGATAAAAGCTCTTTTAATTTTAATTTTATTTATTTTTTATGGTATTTATTATGTTATTTTATAAATTTTTATTGTATTTATTTTGTTTTATTTTAATTTTTTAAAAATGTTTTTACTATTTATTTTTGTTTTATTTAATATATTTTTATTATTTTAAATTTTATTTATTTTGTTTTATTTTTATTTTTTTAAATGTTTTTTATTGTATTTTGTTATATCTTATTTTTTTTTAAGTGGTAGAAAACATTTTTGAGAACTTTTTAAAGAATTGTGGTGGAAAATTAAACATGAGAGAATAAGAGAATAGATTAGTTAAATATAGTTAAATAGTAAAAAAAAAAATAGACAGAAATATATACATAAATATAGAATGATGGACATAAAATAACAAAATATAGTATAAAATACATATAAATGTAATATAAAATAATAATATATGTGGGAACATGTTCAAATGTGGCTGCTCCTTCACAATTGAAAACTTGAGAAACTTGACGTCTCTCCATGTGTCTCCCCCCCCCCCCCTCCCTCTTCAGGTCGTGTGGTGAGCGGCGAGTGTCAGGGTGAGATGATGGACTACAGACGGATGCTGATGGAGGATTTCTCTCTGAGTCCAGAGATTGTGCTTCACTGCCGCAGTGAGATCGAGGGTCACTGCTCCGGACTTCACCGGAAAGGACGAACGCTGCACTGCCTGATGAGAGTCGGCCGAGGAGACATGGGCTCCATCGACCCCAGCTGTCAGAGGGCTGTGAGTATAATAACATCAATATAATAACACTTATAAGGACATTTATGGCTCATAATAGGTCTGTAATACACCTTTTAGAGAAAGTGTTACACTAAGACTCTCAGGGACAAAAATTGACCCCCTTGTCACAATATGACTGGCTTCAACATGGTAGTGTTTAGGGTTGTTTCCCGCCAGATATTTAACATCATTTAGCCGTATTATACCTGTTGCAGTGTTCCTCAGTCCTGCTCCTCCTGTATTATGTTATAAGAAATGAATGATTTACCCTTAATAAAGGAGACTGGATCCGAAATATCAAAGTTTAAGTTGAATTTATTTAGCTTGTACAAGCGGAGCGTTTACCAATGCAACAGACAGTTACAATGGAAAAGGCTCCCTCGTCTAGTGTTGTCAGATACCCCTTTTCCACCGAGCTGGAGCCGGTGCTGGTTTGGAGCTGGTGCTAGAGCCAGTGCTCAGTTGGTGCTAACCCGAGCACCTCTTACAAACCTGTTGTTTTTCCACCGGCAAGGAGCCGCGCGATTACGTCACTGTATAACGTAGCCAGCGCGTGCCTTTGAAGCACTTCCATGATTCACCAGTGAGAGGCAGCAACATGCCACAAGGCCTCTAGCCTGCTGGAAACAAAGCAGAAGAAGAAGAAGAAGACAGCTCTGGCAAAAAATGTTAGAAATAGTGCTTTTAATCAACAAATGTTTAACCCTCTGTAAATGATAGGTAGCCCCGCTAGTCTGCTAATAAACGTTAACCCCGCTAGTCTGCTAATAAACGTTAACCCCGCTAGCCGGCTAATAACCATTAACCCCGCTAGCCGACTAATTAACATTAGCCCCGCCCCCCAGCCCGCTGACGTAATCGGTTCTTGCTTTAGACCAGCAAAGAGTTGGTGCTCGCTCTGGCTCCCGTGTGTGTGTGTGTGTGTGTGTGTGTCAGTGACTAGATGCCGCACACTCTAGTTTTCCCTCTCTAGTAAACTGCGACATAGCGAGTGACGTGATGTGTGTCAGTAATAAGCGTCCAAGCAGAGCAGGTTAAATAATGTGAGTGAAATGAATTAAACAAAGCTTTTCGGTTCAAGAAAAATTGCCTCGATCATTTTTTGTTATTAAATTATTCGGAGTAATCGTTTCACCCCTAGTTTAATGAAGCACAGCAGACCAGTGAAATATTTGCATCCAAAATGAGCTTGATGTGTGTGTGTATGTGCAGATACAAATACAGGATTTGCAGGTTTGCATTTATAGCATTAGGTTTAAATCTCTCTCTCTCTCTCTCCCCCCCCCCCCTAAAAACCTGCTTCCTCTACATTCACCTTTTTATTTTCCAGAGTGTGTTTCCTGTTTTTCTGAGGTTTTTTTTATTTAAAGTAAAATGTGATTGTTTGTGTTTTCCTCCTTCAGCTCCAGACTTTGATCCAGGAAGCTGATCCTGGAGCCGACTATCGTATCGACCGAGCGCTTAACGAGGCCTGTGAGTCCGTTATCCAGACCGCCTGCAAACACATCCGCAACGGAGACCCAATGTGAGTCCTGCTCTCTTCCTCTATTCCTCTCCTCCTCTCTTACTCTCTTTATATAAATGCATATATTCTGCTCAACATCTGTTACTGAGTGTTAAAACTATAAAACCATGTGTGCTGCAGGATCCTGTCGTGTCTGATGGAGCATCTCTACACAGAGAAGATGGTTGAGGACTGTGAGCATCGACTGCTGGAGCTGCAGTATTTCATCGCTAGAGACTGGAAGTAAGTTCAACTCAACCTCTCCAAGCTTTTAACAAGTAGAGAGTAAAACATATGAGCTGCTACTTACAGAGAAAACATGAATGAAGCTGGAAATGTGAGTTTTGTAACATGGTGCTATAAACATCAGTGTGTGCTGCCCTTCATTTTTTTTGCCTGTAAACCGGTTCCCTCCCTGCGTTTCCTCCCAGGTTGGACCCCATCCTGTATAAGAAGTGTCAGGGCGACGCTGCTCGGCTCTGCTACACACACGGCTGGAACGAGACCAGCGACATGATGCCCAACAGCGCCATCTTCTCCTGTCTGTACCGACACGCATACCGCTCAGTGGAGCAGGGCCGCAGGGTGAGACTCTGACCGCTGACCTCTGACCCCAGACTGGTTTACTGTTTAACGTCCTTTTTTAGAAAGAATCAGTTCATAAGTTACAATACAAAGGGTAATTCTTTGCTCACTTCCTGCTGTGATCTGGACACAGGAAGAGAGTTTGGGTTTGAACTCCTGCTGAGGGAGCTGCTGTCAACACACACACACATAAAACACACTCACACACACACACAGAGACACACAAACACATAGAGATACACACACAGAAACAGACACAGACAGAAACACACAGGCACACACACACACAAACACACAGAAACACACACACAAACAGAACACACACAGAAACACACATGCACACACACACACAGATACACATGGACACAAACAGAAATGCACACACACACACACACACATGCACACACAAGGACACAAACAGAATCACAAACAGACAAACACATACAGACACACACAGAAACACAAACAGTGTTTTAATCTAAATTTAAAGGTTTTTTTTACACCTTTTTACTCTCAGAAGTTTCTTTGAAACATCAAAACCTAAACTAACATAAATATATCGATATAAAGATCAAATATAAATGTTTTCCAGCAGATTGTCATCATGTAGAAGATTAAAAGGTAATAAATATATTTAGTAGATATTGTAACGTCTTCACTGACCGGAGGATGTTCTTGTAGCTCCACAGTGGAGAATCTGAAGCAGAAAACTTCGCTTTCACTGTGAGTACGAACTGCTGCTGATGATGATGATGATGATGATGATGATGATGACGATGATGAAGACGATGATGATGATAATCACAGGAAACAGGAGCTGCCTCGTCATAAAGACTTGCAGTGATTGTGTATCTGTGCATGTGGGAGATGATTGCAGACAATAATCGGTGGATGTTAAAGTGAAGAATCAACAACAAATCTCCAAATATGGAAAAATATGGTTTAATCTGATTAATTATGACTCTGTAAAAATGTCCTTAAAGGGATACTCCACTTAAACTCCCTTTAAATATGTTGATTTAGTGTCAAAGTCTTTTATCCTTCATGTCGTCCTCCCGGGTCAAATTAACCCCGTCTGTTATGACTGTTCCTTCTTTCCTCCCTTCCTTCCTTCCTTCTTTCCTTCTTCCTTCTTTCCTTCCTCCATCCCCTTTTCTTCCTTCCTTCCTCCCTCCCTCCTTCCTTTCTTCCCTCCCTCCTCTCTTTCTTTCCTCCCCCCTACCTTCCTTCTTTCCTTCCTTCCTCTCTCCCTCCCTCTTTCTTTCCTCCCTCCCTCCTTCTCTCTTTCTTTCCTCCCCCCTAGCTTCCTTCCTTCCTTCCTCCCTTCCTCTTTTCCTTTCTCCCTCCCTCCTCTCTTTCTTTCCTTCCTTCCTTCCTTCATTCCTCCCTCTCCTTTCCTTCCTTCTTCCTTCCTCCTTTCCTTCCTTCCTCCCTCTCTCCTTTCCTTCCTTCTTCCTCCCTTCCTTACTTCCTCCCTCTTTTCCTTCCTTCTTCCTCCCTTCCTTCCTTCCTCCCTCTTTTCCTTTCTCCTTTCTTCTTCCTCCCTTCCTTCCTTCCTCCCTCTTTTCCTTTCTTCTTCCTTTCTTCCATCCTTCCTTCTTTCCTCCCTCTTTTCCTTCCTTCTTCCTCCCTTCCTTCCTTGACTCGAGGACAACAGGAGGATTAAGAGTGAAAAGGACCAAAAAGTCTCCATCAGCTGAGCTTGTGTGCAGGATGTTTCGGTCTCCTTCCTGTTAGACTTTTCTCTGATGTGAGATCTTAGTCGTGTTTATTTGTGAAAGATGACATCACTAAATCTCTAGAGTGGAGTATCTGTTTAAGGCCTCCAGGTATTTGTCACCTCCTCTCTAACCCTGACCATGCTTCTCTGCTTCTCCTCCTGCAGCTGTCCAGAGACTGTAAGGTGGAGGTGCATCGGATCCTCCACCAGAGGGCGCTGGACGTGAGGCTGGACCCCGAGCTGCAGAGACGATGCATGACCGATCTGGGGAAGTGGTGCAGCGAGAAGACGGAGGCGGGTCAGGAGCTGGAGTGTCTGCAGGATCACCTGGAGGATCTGGTGTCAGAATGCAGAGACGTAGTGGGAAACCTGACGGAGCTCGAGTCCGAGGTAAACAAACGCTCTCTGTCCTTGTTCACGCGGAGACAAAACTAAACTATCAGAGTGAGTCCGAGGTAAAGAAACTCATCAGACTCAGAGTTTACAGCGAGGGGGTCAAACATGAGGCTCGGGGGCCAGAACCGGCCAGCCGAGGGGTCCAATACGGCCCACTGCTCTTCCTGTCTTCTTTTCCTTCCTTCCTCTTGTTCCTTCATTCTTTCCTCCGATGTCTCTCCTTTCTTCCTTCCTTCCTTCCTTCCTTCCTTCCTTCCTTCCTTCGATTTGTCCTTCCTTCGATTTGTCCTTCCTTCGATTTGTCCTTCCTTCCTTCGATTTGTCCTTCCTTCCTTCGATTTGTCCCTTCCTTCCTTCTTTCCATTTGTCCCTCCTTCCTTCCATTTGTCTCTCCTTCCTTCCTTCCTTCCTTCCTTCCTTCCTTCCTTCCTTCCTTCCTTCCATTTGTCCCTCCTTCCTTCCTTCTTTCCATTTGTCCTTCCTTCCTTCCATCTGTCCTTCTTCCTTTTCTTCCATCTTTTTTTCGTCTTCTTTTCCATCTTTCCTTCATGCCTTCCTTCCTTCCTTCCTTCCATTTGTCTCTCCTTCCTTCCTTCCTTCCATTTGTCTCTCCTTCCCTCCTTCCTTCCATTTGTCCTTCCTTCCTTCCTTCCATCTTTATTTCTTGTCTTCTCTTTCTTCCTTCCATCTTTCCTTCCTCCCTTTCATCCTTCCTTCTATCTGTCCTTCTTTCTTTTCTTCAATCTCTTCTTCCTGTTCTCTTTTCCTTCCCTCCTTCTTTCCTTCCTTCCTTCCTTCCTTTTGTCCCTCCTTCCTTCCTTCAATTTGTCCCTTCCTTCCTTCCTTCCTTCCTTCCTTCCTTCCTTCAGTCCTTCCTTCCTTCCTTCCATCTTTCTTACTTGTCTTTTCTTCCTTCCTTTTATGTCCTTCTTCCTTTTCTTCCATCTTTCCTTCCTGTCTCCTTTTTCTTCTTTCATTCATGCCTTCCTTTCTTCCTTTTGTCCTTCCTTCCATCTTCTCTTCCTTCCTTCCTTTCATCTGTCCTTGCTACCTTTCATCCTACCTTCCTTGCTCCATTCCCTCCTTCCTTCACCTTTACATACTGTTCAACTCATCTTTAAATAGCAGCTACCGGTTTTTGTCCATTTAGTTGTTTTTAATCAACGTTTCTAACTAATGTTCAGTCAATCAATAATCGACTAATCATTCCAGTTCTAATAAAAAATCAATAACAGTGATAATTTATTTAGTGGCAGGTCTTTGCTGCTCTCTGCTGGACTGAAATGAAAACACATCTTCACTTTGTTTTTTCTGTGTTAGGATTAGATTTTAATAATTGAATATAACTCAATAAGCTAAATAATCATCTTTTTACCTTGTTGTTTAATTTAATTATAACAGAAAATGAACATAAAGAGGGAACATGTATACAACACTGTGGATTGTTAGATTTGTTTTTTAATTAAGACATTTTAAATCTTCCATACAGTCATATCTGTGTGTGTTTTTATTTCCAGGATATTCAGATTGAGGCTCTGCTGATGAGAGCGTGTGAACCCGTCATCCAGACTCACTGCCACGTAAGTCTCTCAGCTCTCATTTAATCCAGTCTGGGGAAAATATTCAGATGTTTTGGCTCCAAAGCTTTTAAAATGAAGAGATGTTGAGATGCTTGGAGCCAAAGAGAGTAAAAAACTGGGCTCTGAAAAAGCAGAAAGCAGGACTGTCTCTATTTTGAATTCTTTATTACATTACTTTTATTTATTATTATCAAGTTGCTGCTGTAATAAATGTCTGTAGTCTTATTTCATTTACATTTTAACAACATTTTAATCTATTTTGTGTCTCTCTGCTTCCCTCTCTCTATTTGTTTCTCCTTTTTTCTGTGTCTCTCTTCGTCTCCCTCCTCTTCCTCCTCCTCCCTCTCCTCTTCCTCCCTCTTCTCCCTCTCCTCCTCCTCTTCCCTCTCCTCCTCCACCGCCACCTCCACCTCTTCTTCCTCCTCTTCCTCCTCCTAATCCTCCTCCTCCCTGTCCTCCCCCCCTCTCCTCCTCCTCCTTCTCCTCCACCTCCTCTTCCTCCTCCCCCTCTTCCTCCTCCTCCCTCTCATCCTCCCTCTCCTCCTCCTCCTCCTCTTCCTCCTCCCCCTCCTCCTCTTCCTCCTCCTCCTCCTCCTCTTTTCCACCACCTCTTCCCTCTCCTCTTCCTCCTCCTCTTCCTCCCATCAGGAGGTGGCTGATAATCAAATAGACACCGGTGACCTGATGGAGTGTTTGGTGCAGAACAAACACCAGAAGGAAATGAATGAGAAGTGTATGGTGGGAGTGACGCATTTCCAGCTGGTGAGCTCATTCATGATGAAAGCATTTAGTTTATTTTTAACTCAATAATCATAATAAATATAATAATAAGCTTTTTAATGTTAGACAGTGAGTAACATGAATACTTAATTATGAGGCAATTTCCATCATATTTAAACAGTAACATTTGAGTTAATTGAGACATTACAGCTTTAATGTGCAGCTGTTTCATTCATTAACCCTGTTGTCCTCCAGTCAAGGAAGGAGGGAGGAAGAAGGAAGGAAAGGAGGGAAGGAAAGGAGGGAGGGAAGGAAAGGAGGGAGAAAGAGGGAAGGAAAGGAGGGAGGAAGGAAGGAGAAGAAGGGAGGAAGAAGGACGGAAAGGAAGGGAGGGAGGAAGGAAGGAGGGAAAGGAGGGAGGAAAGGAAAGAAGGAAGGAGGGAGGGAGGAAGGAAGGACAAAGGAAAGAAGAAAGGGAGGAAAGAGAGAGGAAGGAAGGAAAGGAGGGAGGGAGGTAATGGGGAGGAAAGAAAGAGAGAAGGAGGGAGGGAAGAAAAAAGGAAGGAAGGAGGGAAGGAAAGAAGGAGGGAGGGAGGAAGGAAGGAAGAAAGGGGGAAGGAGGGAGGAAAGAGAGAGGAAGGAAGGAAAAGAGAGAGAGAAGGAGGGAGGAAGGACAGACGGAAAGAAGGAGGAAGGAAAGGAGGAACAGTCAAAACAGACGGGGTAAATTTGACCCGGGAGGACGACACAAAGGTTAAATGCTAAAATATTTGTTTTCTTTTTGTCTTTTTTTGTGCAGATTCAGATCAAAGATTTCCGTTTCTCCTACAAATTCAAGACGGCCTGCAAGGAAGACGTTCTCAAACTGTGTCCCAACATCAAGAAGAAGTGAGAAACTCAGTTTAGACGATACAGCAGAGAGTATAAAAGCTAAAAAGAAATCATGCAATTACATCTACATATATATATAATAAAACAATTAAAGATAAAAACAGCTTTTTTTTAACAGTTTATCATAAAAAGGCTGAAATCTGCTTTTTTTTAAAGAGCGGTCAGATGTATTTCAGGTGTTTTTTTGTGTAAATGACGTGGAGGTTGGGTTTGTTTCCTCCTGAGGTCTCTCTGTCAGAGTGTCAGAGAGAAAAACTGGTGACTGAATTATAACGTGAAGCTGCCAACACACAGTTTTCCTTCCAGCAGGCCAGAAAAATAAACTGAGAAAAGTTCAAAATGTCCCAGAAAATATGTGATGGAGCAAGAAGGTCAAACCACAAACAGGCTGATCTGATCTCATGAGGGCCGGATCATTAAAAAGATGGAAGGAAAGAAAGGGAGGGAGGAAAGATGGAAGGAAGAAAGGAAGTAAAGGTGGAAGGAAGGAAACAGGGAAGACAGGAAAGAAGGAAGGAAAGAAGGAGGGAAGGAAAGAGGGAATACAGGAAGGAAGGAAAGGAGGGAAGAAGGAAAGAAAGATGGAAGGAAAGATGGAAGGAAGGAAGAAAAGAAGGACTGACAGAAGAAAGGGAGGAGGGAAGGGAGGAAGGAAGGACAGAAGGAAAGAAGGGAGAAAGGATAGATGGAATAAAGGAAGGAAGGAAGGAAGGAGGGAAGACAGGAAGGAAAAAAGAAGGAAGGAAGGAAAGAAGGAAGAAAGGAGGGATGACAGGACAGAAGGAAGGAGGAAAGACAGTAAGGAACGAAGGAAGGAAGGAGGGAAGACGGGAAGGAAGGAAGGAGGGAAGACGGGAAGGAAGGAAGGAAGCTTTTAAATGTCACAACTGGACAAAAGCAGCGAGACGAGGTGCAACAGTTAAATTAAAAACATCTGTAGTAACAGCAGCACAGAGGAGGAATAATTAGAAATGTATATTTAAAGGAGAGTTTTGGAAAAATTTGTGAACTCATTTTTTTGCATCTTAAAAAAAAAAGCAGATTCCAACTTCTTAAAGTGAGATAGTGTAGATGAGCTGAGTTGTGTCAGAATATACAGGAAGAAACTTTAGTTACTTCATAAATATAGATTTAAAAAATGTTGAATGAGAGATTTTATTGAGTTATAGAGGATGGACAGGAAGTGACATCATAACTTCATCTCTCTATAGACATGAATTATTTATACATGTTTCCATCCTGTGTGTGAATGTGAAAGTAAAGTTTAGTAACCTTTGTGTCTTCTTCTCCTTCAGGGTTGACGTGGTGATCTGCCTCAGCACCACGGTGAGGAACGACACGCTGCAGGACGCCAAGGAGCAGAGAGTGTCCGTCAAGTGTCGTAAACAGCTGCGGGTGGAAGAGGTGGAGATGGTACGATCAGAGACACACAACAACAAACACATCTCAACAAACACATCACACAGCAGTCAGTCAGCTTCCTCCACACACACGTCTGATGGGTCAGTTTCAGAGAGAGAGACGCTGATGCCCCAAAGACTAAACATCAGCTCAGAGACAAGAAGTTACATCACTTTTAATGTCAGTCTGAACATCTGATAGTTGATAGATGTTATTAAAAGAAAGTGACCCGCAAAGAAGAAATACACTATTACATTAGAAATACACTATTAGAGTAGAAATATACTATTAGAGTAGAAATATACTATTAGAGTAGAAATACACTATTAGAGTAGAAATATACTATTAGAGTAGAATATACTATTAGACCAAAAGTAAATGGACACCTGGACAGTCCACCTGTATCTGATTCTGATAATCCTTTATTAATCCCACAATGGGGACATTTTCAGTGTTACAGCAGCAAAGTAGGTAGTAAAAATAGAAAGAGCGTAAATTAATGAAAGAAAGAAAGAAAACTATAATTAATAAGTAAGTAGACAAGTAATATAAACAATAGGAAATAAAAGTAGGAGAAATATTGATATTGCTTGAATGATAATAATATACCTGTGTGTGATATTGATATTGCACAGATGAACTGAAAGAAATAATAATAAACTGTATTTAAAGAGCACTTTTCATAATCCAAGTTACAAAAAGCAAAATAAACAAATCATAAAAATAAATGTTATAAAAGAACAAATAAAACAAACAATTAAGAGTAAAAACCTTTTCAATGAGGGAAAAAAGCAAGAATAGATGAACCATATTTAACCATAAGTATGTTTTAAGATATTTCATATTAATGTACATTTAATAGTGCAGTTTGTCCGGTTCCAGGTCAGAAGTGTGTGTGGTTTAAGTAGTGATGATTGTACTGATGTTTTTATCTTTAGTTCGTCCTCCTTGAGATGTTTCTTTAAGCCAGTCTGTTCTTTTCTCCATGTCTGTGTTTTTGTTTCTATTCCTATAAATCCATATTAAATCTCCTCCTTGTATCTCTGCAGTCAGAGGACATCCGCCTGGAGCCGGAGCTTTACGACTCCTGTAAACAAGACATCAACAAACTGTGTCAGAACGTCGCCTTCGGTAACGCACAGGTCAGCGGCTACACACACACACACACACACACACACACACACACACACACACACACACACACACACACACACACACACACACACAGAGAGAGACACACACACAAACACACACACACACACAGAGACACACACATATGTTTTTATATCTGTCTTAACCTTCGTGTCGTCCTCCCGGGTCAAATTGACCCCGTCTTTTTTGACTGTTCCTTCCTTCCTCCCTCCTTTCCTTCGTCCTTCCTCCCTCCCTCCTTCCTTCCTTCCTCCTTTCTTTCCTTCTTCCTCCCTTCCTTCCTTCCTTCCTTCCTTCCTTCCTTCCTTCTTCCTCCCTTCCTTCCTCCTTTCTTTCCTTTTTCCTCCCTACTTTCCTTCCGTCTTCCTCCCTCCTTTCCTTCCGTCTTCATCCCTCCTTTCCTTCCTTCCTCCTTCCTTCCTTCCTCCCTCCTTTCCTCCCTTCCTTCCTCCCTCCTTTCCTTCCGTCTTCATCCCTCCTTTCCTTCCTTCTTCCTTCCTTCCTTCCTCCCTCCTTTCCTCCCTTCCTTCCTCCCTTCCTTCCGTCCTCCCACCTTTCCTCCCTTCCTTCTTTCCTTCCTTCTTCCTCCCTTCCTTCCTTGACTCGAGGACAACAGGAGGGTTAAACCAACAATCAGGAGCCTAAATGAACATTGCATGTGTTTTTCTTGCTGTAATGATTCCTCCTGTTCATACTGACCATTAGAAGATCCCTTCATCATGTTTACTGTAATGATTCCTCCTGTTCATACTGACCATTAGAAGATCCCTTCATCATGTTTACTGTAATGATTCCTCCTGTTCATACTGACCATTAGAAGATCCCTTCATAATGTTTACTGTAATGATTCCTCCTGTTCATACTGACCATTAGAAGATCCCTTCATTATGTTTACTGTAATGATTCCTCCTGTTCTTACTGACCATTAGAAGATCTTCATAATGCAGCAGTGTGTTCTCTGTGGTCTCTGCAGGTCATCGAGTGTCTGAAGGAGAACAAGCGTCACCTGACTCAGCGATGTCATCAGAGGATCTTTAAGCTGCAGGAAGTGGAGATGGTGGATCCTGAACTGGATTACCAGCTGATGAGAGTCTGCAAGCACATGATCAGGGTAAAAAAAACACAACAACAAAAAACACTTAAAAACTTTGTTACATGATCGAGGATTTAAAAAAACAAAGTAAAAACTAAAAGATTCTTTCCATCATGGTTCACTTTAGTGGAAAAAGAAGAAAGATGGAAGCTATTAAAGTCTGGCAAGACTGTTTAAAACATGTGATAACAGCAAACAAACATTATAAAATAAGAAAAGTAGCAGTAAGAGATTTAATGGTTTATTTATATTCTTAATAATTTGTTACAGAGCGTTCAGCTGTTTTCAGTTCAGTAGTAACTAGTGTTTTTACTCTGATTCGTCTGTTTTTGTTGCACATTTTGTGATTTTTAAATTCAAAAGAGTTAAATTATAGCAACATTGTTCAGAGTAAATTAAGTAAAGTACTGTTGAAAGAATCTAAAAGAAGATATTTTACAGTTTTAGGAGTTTTTTCCCAAATAAATGACAATATAATATGAAGGTGCAATATATTTTAAAGGCAAAATGTGTTTAATAATAACATTTTAAATTAAATATTGTGATCCTGGCCTACATGTCATGCTCTACAGACCATATAAGGAAAGATCCACACAAAAATCCCACTATAATCATTTTAATGTTTTTTAAATGAAAATGAGAATATTATATAAACAATTATTATTCCCTCTAATATCACAAATTATATCACTGTCGCAATGTCAGTCAAAATAATCACAATTAGATGCTTTTTCTAAATCTTTCAGTGTTAGTTAGTTCAGAGCAAATTAAGGACAGTGATAATACATTACTTACAAGAATCTAAATGTTGCTTTAAGTAGATATTAGCAGCAGTTAAATTAAATATTTAAGTAGTTTTTAGTTTTTTCTTTCCAAGTAAACAACAATAAAATGCATCCAAACATTATCTCAAATCTCTACACATATTGATAATTTCTACAGTTATTAAAGGTGTGTCTGTGGCTTTATAACTGCCTGTCTGTGTGTGTATAATGTATGTAATGTGTGTATATAACGTGTGTATAATGCTTATAATGTGTGTGTGTACTGTTTTCTTGTGTCAGCGGTTCTGTACGGAGGCGGAGGGGAAGAACGTTCTTCAGTGTCTGAAACAAAACAAGAACAGCGAGCTGATGGATCCTAAATGTAAACAGATGATCACAAAGAGACAAATCACCCAGAACACAGGTACACACACACACACACACACACACACACACAACCACACACACACACACACACACACACACACACACACACACACACACACACACACACACACACAACCACACATACACACACACACATACACACACACTCTCTCTCTCTCTCTTTCTCTCTCTCTCTCTCTCTCTCTCTCACACACACACATTATTCACACACACACGTTTTGCATTGTGTTGGCATCATGGACAAAGTGCTGAAAGGGTCTCTGTGTGTGTGTGTGTGTCTCTGTGTGTGTGTGTGTGTGTGTGTGTGTGTGTGTGTGTGTCCCTCCCTCCAGACTTCCGGCTGAACCCGGTCCTGAGGAAAGCCTGTAAAGCCGACATCCCAAAGTTCTGTCAGTCGATCCTGAACAAAGCGACGGCCGACAGTGAGCTGGAGGGTCAGGTCATCTCCTGCCTCAAACTCAAATACGCCGACCAGGTCAGACGCTCGTTTACATCAAAGTTATTAAACTGTGTCGTCCTCCCGGGTCAAACTGACCCCGTCTGGTTTGACTGTTCCTTCTTTCCTCCCTTCCTTCCTTCCGTCTGTCCTTCCTCCTTCCTCTCTCTTTCCTCCCTTCCTTCTTTCCTTCCTCATCCCCTTTTCTTCCCTCCTTCCTTCCTTCCTTCCCTCCTTCTCTTTCTTTCCTCCCCCTACCTTCTTTCCTCTGTCCTTCTTTCCTTCCTTCCTCCCTTCCTCCCTCCATCCTTCCTTCTTTCCTCCCTCCCTCCTACCTTCCCCCCTTCCTTCTTTCCTCTGTCCTTCTTTCCTTCCTTCCTCCCTTCCTCTTTTCCTTTCTCCCTCCCTTCCTCCATCCTTCTTTCCTCCGTCCTTTCTTCCTCCCTTCCTTCCTCCTTTTCCTTCCTTCTTCCTCCCTTCCTTCCTCCTTTCCTTCCTTCTTCCTCCCTTCCTTCCTCCTTTCCTTCCTTCTTCCTCCCTTCCTTCGTTGACTGCTAGTTCACACCTGTCGTCCTGACATGACTTCCTACAGAGTTACGTTGCTATTAAAATAAAAGGCATAGCATTAGAAGGAAGATGATTTATTTACATGAGGCTTAATGCAAATATTTGAGCTAACTCTATATTATTATGTATTTATTTAAATGTGATGTATGCAATCAAGTGTCCTGCAAGCCTGGACTGTGAATTAA